>NW_027261001.1:222500-257500 GCF_045791955.1 Oncorhynchus clarkii lewisi
TCTCTGAACCATACTTCTTCTCTCTCTGAACCATACTTCTTCTTTCTCTGAGCCATACTTCTTCTCTCTCTCTGAACCATACTTCTCTCTCTCTGAACCATACTTCTCTCTCTGAACCATACTTCTCTCTCTCTGAACCATACTTCTTCTCTTTCTGAACTATACTTCTTCTCTCTCTGAACCATACTTCTTCTCTCTCTGAACCATACTTCTTCTCTCTCTGAACCATTCCTCTTTCTCTCTGAGTACTCCTTCACACGGACACAGTATCAACAGTATCAACTCTAATGGGCCATCCTAAGTCCCACTCCCACATCAGGGTGAATACCTGTCCCATTCATTCTCCCACTCGGATTCCCTGTTGAGATAAGGGCGAATGGGATCGGGCCTTTTTACAAATCTGCGTAAAGAGATCCTTCCACCCGGATCGCTGCCGTAACCGTGGCGACTCTAACAAAAACACGCACCGGGATTACGCTATGGTTTTGTGTGTGTGTTTGTGCCGTCAGGACAGGAGTCTCATTGAAGTGCACGGAGCATGCACAGGACAGGGAGTAAACACACACACACAAATACACACGGAGTGGGGGGTGGGGGTGGGGGGGGGGGGTATGGACAAAGAGGTGCTTTGTGTCTCCAGGAGCCTCAGTGGTCTCTAATATCAAAGGAGAGAGCAGCCAGAGAGACTCGGCAGTGCCGAGATACCAATGACAGGATGTGGGCCCGCGTGGCGGCTGAGGGATGGAGGAGAGGAAGTGAGAAAGAGAGAGAGAGATATGGATGATGGAAGGGTCAACGTTCAATATCTACAGTAAAGAGGGGCCTGGAGTTTTTCCTCGACCATATGATTTACCCACAACCTGGAGTTAGGCCTGGAGTTTTTACTGTTCAGGTCACACAAGGTCAAGAAAAACTATTGGCTTGCCTCAAACCATCCTGAAAGAAAGTTGTCAAACACTGTAATTAGTAACACTACATTTCACGTCGCAATGTCATCAAAGGAGGTTACGCATTGAGATAACACAAAAAAAGAGCTCCAATTGTGTCCCATTCACTTCCATGACAAATAGGCCCTACCCGTGGATAAATGGGGATAGTTAGCTGAGAAGTGATGTAATTCTTGTTCCCAGTCAGAATTCCTGGCCGCGGCCCCGGCACGCCAGTCAGGGATCTACTTGTTGTTTACGTACCACAAACGGATACTGGGTGAAACCATGGAGCTAGATACACACCTGACTGCCAGCCTAGGAACATGATCCATTCACAGAGGGAGGGAGGGAGGGAGAGAGAGAGAGAGAGAGAGAGAGAGAGAGAGAGAGAGAGAGAGAGAGAGACACAGAGACACAGAGAGAGAGAGAGAGAGAGAGAGAGAGAGAGAGAGATAGACACAGAGACACAGAGACACAGAGCCACAGAGAGAGAGAGAGAGAGAGAGAGAGAGAGAGACACAGAGACACAGAGACACAGAGAGAGAGAGCAAGCGATATAAGGAAAAGGGTTGAAGAAAGAGGGAGGGAGAGTAAAAGGGAGAGAGAGAGGTGAGTTTGGGATGGGGGTATGAAACTAATGAGGAGAGGTTGTTGTGTGTATATTTGTGAAAGAGAGAGAGAGAGGGAGACTGGTTAGAGAGAATATGGAGAGAGAGAGAGGGAGATTGGTTAGACAGAATATGGAGAGAGAGAGGGACATTGGTTAGAGAGAATATGGAGAGAGAGAGAGAGAGAGAGGGAGATTGGTTAGAGAGAATATGGAGAGAGAGAGAGAGAGAGAGAGAGGGAGATTGGTTAGAGAGAATATGGAGAGAGAGAGAGAGAGGGAGATTGGTTAGAGATAATATGGAGAGAGAGAGAGAGAGGGAGATTGGTTAGAGAGAATATGGAGAGAGAGAGAGAGAGGGAGATTGGCTAGAGAGAATATGGAGAGAGAGAGAGGGAGATTGGTTAGAGAGAATATGTATAGAGAGAGAGAGAGAGGGAGATTGGTTAGAGAGAATATGGAGAGAGAGAGAGAGGGAGATTGGTTAGAGAGAATATGGAGAGAGAGAGAGAGAGGGAGATTGGTTAGAGAGAATATGGAGAGAGAGAGAGAGAGAGAGGGAGAGAAAGAGCAACAGAGCGAGAGAGAGGAGAATATGAAGCGTATCACAGAAATCGAGGGGATTTCCTAGTGCCCTGGAGACTCGAACATCTTAAAACAACACATGATGACACAGATCCCTTCATAAGGATATCATTTGAACCCCCACATAAATCTAACCTCCTAAGATATCATGTGTACCCCACCCATATTACAGCCGCTCAGATATACTACTAATAGAACCATACCCCATGATAACAATGTATTTGGCTGTTTCAGGTTCTATGTCTCCGTCTCTGTTGCTATAAATGGTGTGACACATCAAACACAGGTATGAATGAACCAGTATGTTATTGGAGACAGTGAATGCCATTTTCTACCCGGCCAAATCAAGGTTCAGTTAGTCAGAACATGACACTAAATCACCTGAACACTGTCAGGCATCTTGGGTGAAAAGTGTGGATGTCTACACCGCCCTGCACACGACTGATGTGCAGTTTGTTTTCTCGCCCATTTCTTCTCTGAGGAGTGGTCTCTCTCTCTAGCCACCTTTCTCTGTCTATCTGCCCTTCTCGCTCTCTATCCTTCGGTTAAGATTGCAGTTTACTTGAATCCAATCATTTTTCACGCCCTAATACATCCCTATCAATAACAGTGACAAGTGGACTCCTGGTGCAATCCATCATGATCCAAAGTTACACGGCTATTCTCTCTGCATTGGAAAACGGCCAGAGTCAAATACCTCAACACCTGTGCTGACCAGGCAAAACAGGGAACAGTCTGCTTGTCTGAACAACTGAGGGTTTGAAATAAGCCGTTGGTCTTCCACACGGCTTAGTGGCGTACCACTGGGATCAGCACTGGGTCCGTTTTGACGTTTTCCTCATAAACAACCGTCAAAGTAATGACGTTGACATTTTGGGGACGTGTCACAAAAAGCTAACGTGGAGTGAAACTAACACTGATGCGTCAGAGTCAAGCAAACTTTGTGAGATGGTTTAGGCCAACACACCTCGTCTGGATACTGGGAGCAAGATGGAGAAACAGAGAGTGTGTGAACACTGAGGTCATCTTTTCATGCTCTACCTGGCTAAGTTAATCGCCATTCCTACAAGAGGAGGCCCCTCCTTTTTGGAGGGAAAAGGTGAACGGATTAAAAGGGGGGGGGGGGTGAGGATTCACATGGAATCAAAGTTGGCCCCTGAGTGGAAGACAAAGACATGGTATGGGGATACCCTCTATGGTTCTCCATACATCAGAGAGGGGGAGGGGGGGACAAAGCTAGGTTTATGGGCCCTAACAAAAGGCCCCTTCAGCAGGAAGCCAACCTGGGAGGGACCTGGGAGGGAGGGCAGCTGGGAAGCAGGGGGCCCCAGGTCCAGGGAGGACAGGTATCATGTAAGCCTGGGGAGAGGGGCCTTTCAGACGGATATTAGTGTCACCCGCTGCCCAGGCCTGATAAGAGCCAGCTTTAGGCCCCGGGTAACCTAAGAAGGTCTTAATGCTGCAGCAGTATGATTATGGAGAGATGGTAGATGACTACAGGAGGTAGGTTGATGTCGTGAATCACGCTGGGTGATGTTCGCACATACATACACACAACCACAATAGAAGACAAATGACATTCATGATATGTCTAGATCAGTATGTTATAATATATGTACTGCTCATTACTACTGCATACCAGTAATACCTAGGCAAATAGATATAATATAAATATAATATATAATATAATAATAATATTATAATAAATATGAATAAATAGATCATAAGACATACTCACTATCTCATTGTCACTATCACGTTATAACAAGCGACAAGAAAGTAGGGTGAACTGGAAGGAGAGAAAATGATGCATGTCTTACAATGGCTACAGTCCCACAACACCTGACGGACAGATGAAAGAGACTAAGAACTCTAGCAAGGGCTGTGATGATAGCTCCATTCTTCCATATGCCACAATGGAAACAGAGAAGAAAAAAGAAAGTCAAAACAGTCATTATAAATCTGACAGGCGATGACAGTGGTGGTAGTGAGTGGAGGGGAGGGGTGGAGGAGAAGAAGAGGGGAGAGGAGTGGGCAGCGAGGAGACTTCAAAGCCCAGAGGATCATATGAACAGCTGGGTAGCAGCAGGGTTATCAAAGGAGACCAGGAGGACCTGTGTGCCCACCCACCCGGCCACATATACACACAGACAGACACACACACAGACAGATACATACAGATAGATACACACACAAACAGACACACACATACACAGACAGATACACACAGATAGATACACACACAGACAGATACACACACAGATAGATACACACACACATATACACTCGTGGCCAAAAGTTTTGAGAATGACACAAATATAAATTTTCACACCTCGGTTTGTATGATGGCAATTTGCATATACACCTGAATGTTATGAAGAGTGATCAAAATCCCTCTTTGCCATGCAAATTAACTGAATCCCCCCAAAACATTTCCACTGCATTTCAGCCCTGCCACAAAAGGACCAGCTGACATCATGTCAGTGATTCTCTCGTTAACACAGATGTGAGTGTTGACGAGGACAAGGCTGGAGTTCACTCTACCATGCTGATTGAGTTTGAATAACATACTGGAAGCTTCAAAAGGAGGGTGGTGCTTAGAATCATTGTTCTTCCTCTGTCAACCATGGTTACCTGCAAGGAAACACGTGCCGTTATCATTGCTTTGCACAAAAAGGGCTTCACAGGCAAGGATGTTGCTGCCAGTAAGATTGCACATAAATCAACCATTTATCGGATCATCAAGAACTTCAAGGCTTCAGGGCACCCAAGAAAGTCCAGCAAGCGCCAGGACCGTCTCCTAAAGTTGATTCAGCTGTGGGATCGGGGCACCACCAGTACAGAGCTTGCTCAGGAATGGCAGCAGATAGGTGTGAGTGCGTCTGCACGCACAGTGAGGCGAATACTTTTGGAGGATGGCCTGGTGTCAAGAAGGACAGCAAAGAATCCATGCTTCACGTTGGGAACCATACATGCGGAGATCATCCGTTCACCTACTCTGTGTTTCACAAAGACAAGGCGGTTGGAACCAAAAATCTCAAATTTGGACTCCAGACCAAAGGACAAATTTCCACTGGTCTAATGTCCATTGCTCGTGTTTCTTGGCCCAAGCAAGTCTCTTCTTATTATTGGTGTCCTTTAGTAGTAGTTTCTTTGCAGCAATTCGACCATGAAGGCCTGATTCACACAGTCTCCGCTGAACAGTTGATTTTGAGATGTATCTGTTATTTGAGCTCTGTGAAGCATTTATTTGGGTTGCAATCTGAGGTGCAGTTAACTCTAACAAACTTATCCTATGCAGCAGAGGTAACTATAGGTCTTCCTTTCCTGTGGCGGTCCTCATGAGAGCGAGTTTCCTCATATCGCTTGATGTTTTTTTGCGAATTTACTAAGTTCTTTTAATTTTCCAGATTGACTGACCTTCATGTCTTAAAGTAATGATGGACTGTCGTTTCTCTTTGCTTATTTGAGCTGTTCTTGCCATAATATGAACTTGGTCTTTAACCAAATAGGGCTATCGTCTGTATACCACCCTACCTTGTCAAAACACAACTGATTGGCTCAAACGCATTAAGAAGGAAAGAAATTCCACAAATGTACTTTGAACAAGGCACACGTGTTAACGGAAATACATTCCAGGTGACTACCTCATGAAGCTGGTTGAGAGAATGCCAAGAGTGTGCAAAGCTGTCATCAAGGCAAAGGGTTGCTACTTCGAAGAATCTCAAACATAAAATATATTTTGATTTGTTAAACACTTTTTTGGTTACCACATAATTACATATGTGTTATTTCATAGTTTTGATGTCTTCACTATTATTCCACAATGTAGAAAATAGTACAAATAAAGAAAAACCCTTGAATAAGTAGGTATGTCCAAACTTTTGACTGGTACTGTATATATATATATATATATATATACACACAGACATATGGATACACACATATACACACCAGTAGAAGCTCCTCAGGGGAGGAAGGAGAGGACTATCCTCCTCAGTGAATTTCATAAAAATAAAATAGTGAAACATTAAAAAAGTTATCGTTTTTAGATAAAACTATACTAAATATTTTCTCGCCACCAAATAATTGATTAAAGCACACTGTTTTTGCAATGAAAGTCAACAGTAGCCTCAGCAGCACTCTGTAGGTTAGCACCATGGTGTAGCTGGAAACAGCTAGCTTCCGTCCTCCTCTGGGTACATTGACTTCAAAACAAAACCTAGGAGGCTCATGGTTCTCACCCCTTTCCATAGACTTGCACAGTAATTATTACAACCTCCGGAGGTCATCCTCCAACCTATCAGAGCTCTTGCAGCATAAACTGATATGTTGTCCACCCAATCAAAGGATCAGAGAATTAATCAAGTACTGAAAGCATAAGCTAAGGCTAGCTAGCACTTCTGTGCATAAAATGTGGTGAGTAGTTGACTCAAAGAGAAAGAAAGACAATAGCTTAACAGTTTTGAACAAATTCACTTCTTAAAAAACGTAGGGGAGGGCAAGAGAGAGAGAGAGCGAGAGCGAGAGATTGCTACACTACCATTCAAAACTTTGGGGTCACTTAGAAATGTATTTGTTTTCCATGAAAATATACATGAAATTAGTTGCAAAATGAATAGGAAATATAGTCAAGATGTTGACAAGGTTATAAATAATGATTTTTAATTGAAATAATAATTGTGTCCTTCAAACTTTGCTTCCCCCATTTGCAGCAATTACAGACCTTTGGCATTCTAGTTGTCAATTTGTTGAGGTAATCTGAAGAGATTTCACCCCATGCTTCCTGAAGCACCTCCCACAAGTTGGATTGGCTTGATGGGCACTTCTTACATACCATATGGTCAAGCTGCTCCCACAACAGCTCAATATGGTGAGATCCGGTGACTGTGCTGGCCACTCCTCTATAGACAGAATACCAGCTGACTGCTTCTTCCCTAAATAGTTATTGCATAGTTTGGAGCTGTGCTTTGGGCCATTATCCTGTTGTAAGAGGAAATTGGCTCCAATTAAGCGCCGTACACAGGATATGGTATGGCGTTGCAAAATGGAGTGATAGCCTTCCTTCTTCAAGATCCCTTTTACCCTGTACAAATCTCCCACTTTACCAGCACCAAAGAACCCCCAGTGTCACGATCGTCGTATGAAGCGGACCAAAATGCAGCGTGGTATGTGTTCATGATTAGCCTAACACACTTTAATGTACTTGTCCTCTTGCTCAGTTGTGCACCGGGGCCTCCCACTCCTCTTTCTATTCTAGTTAGGGCCAGTTTGCTCTGTTCTGTGAAGGGAGTATTACACAGAATTGATCGAGATCTTCAGTTTCTTGGCAATTTTTCACATGGAATAGTCTTCATTTCTTAGAACAAGAATAGACTGACGAGTTTCAGAAGAAAGGTATTTGTTTCTGGCCATTTTGAGCCTGTAATCGAACTCACAAATGCTGATGCTTCAGATACTCAACTAGCCTAAAGAAGGCCAGTTGTACTGCTTCTTTAATAAGCACAACAGTTTTCAGCGGTGCTAACATAATTGCAAAAGGGTTTTCTAATGATCAATTAGCCTTTTAAAATTATAAACTTGGATTAGCTAACACAATGTCCCATTGGAAAACAGAAGTGATGGTTGCTGAAAATGGGCTTCTGTACGCCTATGTAGATATTCCATAAAAAAACAGCCGTTTCCAGCTACAATAGTCATTTACAACATTAACAATGTCTACACTGTATTTCTGATCAACTTGATTTTATTTTAATGGACCAAAAAATATGCTTTTCTTTAAAAAACAAGGAAATTCCTAAGTGACCCCAAACTTCTAGTTGTATTTTGTTTTCACTTTCACTTAGCTAGCGAATGCAGCTAGCTAGTTTAGCCGGCTCAAACAGAGAAGGGTGCTATGTAAGCTAGCTAACTCTTCCAAGTCAAGGTAAGCTTTTGGTTTTATTAATTTAATGCCACCGGGGCCCATCTGTGTAACTGGTAAACTGCTTGCTGACTGTACACTGTACTGCATAATTATAGTGGGTTTACTAACATGTTAGTTCTAGTAGCTATGTTGACTAGCTATGATGTAGTGCAGCGGTTAGCGGTTATGATATGAAGGTATGGCTTGGAAATGTTTTTTCGCCTGGCCACAGACAGCTGATGTGTGAAAGCGAACTCTGTTTGCATGTGATGAGGGGTCTATTCATTAAGCCGATTCTGTTGAACAACCTTTCTTAAACGGAAGTAAACAGATCAGATTGAAACGGGGATAAACATACCTGAATTTGTCCAATAGAATCTCTAATTTGAACCTGTTGGACTAATGTCTCAGCCTCCAGTATTTATGCTGCAGTAGTAGTTTATGTGTCGGGGGGCTAGGGTCAGTTTGTTATATCTGGAGTACTTCTCCTGTCCTATTCGGTGTCCTGTGTGAATCTAGGTGTGCGTTCTCTAATTCTCTCCTTCTCTCTTTCTCTCTCTCGGAGGACCTGAGCCCTAGGACCATGCCCCAGGACTACCTGACATGATGACTCCTTGCTGTCCCCAGTCCACCTGGCTGTGCTGCTGCTCCAGTTTCAACTGTTCTGCCTTAATATTATTTGACCATGCTGGTCATTTATGAACATTTGAACATCTTGGCCATGTTCTGTTATAATCTCCACCCGGCACAGCCAGAAGAGGACTGGCCATCCCACATATGCTCTCTCTAATTCTCTCTTTCTTTCTCTCTCTCGGAGGACCTGAGCCCTAGGACCATGCCCCAGGAATACCTGACATGATGACTCCTTGCTGTCCCCAGTCCACCTGACTGTGCTGCTGCTCCAGTTTCAACTGTTCTGCCTTATTATTATTCGACCATGCTGGTCATTTATGAAAATTTGAACATCTTGACCATGTTTTGTTATAATCTCCACCCGGCACAGCCAGAAGAGGACTGGCCACCCCACATAGCCTGGTTCCTCTCTAGGTTTCTTCCTAGGTTTTGGCCTTTCTAGGGAGTTTTTCCTAGCCACCGTGCTTCTACACCTGCATTGCTTGCTGTTTGGGGTTTTAGGCTGGGTTTCTGTACAGCACTTTGAGATATCAGCTGATGTACGAAGGGCTATATAAATAAATTTGATTTGATTTGATTTGATGATTACACCCTAGCTCAGCTAGATGCAGGCAAGAGTGTGCAAGGCGGTATCAGTGTCTGTCACCTTGATTACTCAAATTGTTCTCCCGACCTTTGCACCTGCGTTGTAAACTTTCATTCATATGCTAGGTTGTATCAACTTCATGAGTATAATGTAGTAGCCTAAAAATACTTTTTTGTAAAAATACAATAAAATCAACCTCCCTCATTTTAAACGTCACCGACTGCCACTGATACACACACACACACACACACACACACACACACACACACACACACACACACACACACACGCGCGCGCACACACACTCACACACTTAAATGACTACCACCATATACACAGACAGCTGATGGCCATCGGCTGGTGATTTCCTAAAGAGTGTTTAAAGGGATAATATCTGTGATGATTAGGGCCTTTGATGAGCGTGCTGTAAATCTAACACGCTGTCAGATGTGATTTCCCAGACAGAGAAAAAGGCCCTTCATCATGAGACTCACTTTCAGTGCTGACACCTACTGGCTGGCACTGGGAGGTGCACAAATAATGTAATCTCAGATATGGGACACTCATTCAAATATTCTGGAGACCCTTTAGGAAAGGGTTATTTATAGCACCATACAGGTTACATTTAGAACCTCATGACCATGGTTCTTTATAGAACTTTAGGAAAGGGTTATTTATAGCACCATACAGGTTACATTTAGAACCTCATGACCATGGTTTTTTATAGAACTTTAGTAAAGGGTTATTTATAGCACCATACGGGTTACATTTAGAACCTCATGACCATGGTTCTTTATAGAACTTTAGGAAAGGGTTATTTATAGCACCAAACAGGTTACATTTAGAACCTCATGACCATGGTTCTTTATAGAACTTTAGGAAAGGGTTATTTATAGCACCATACAGGTTACATTTAGAACCTCATGACCATGGTTCTTTATAGAACTTTAGTAAAGGGTTATTTATAGCACCATACGGGTTACATTTAGAACCTCATGACCATGGTTCTTTATAGAACTTTAGGAAAGGGTTATTTATAGCACCATACAGGTTACATTTAGAACCTCATGACCATGGTTCTTTATAGAACTTTAGTAAAGGGTTATTTATAGCACCATACGGGTTACATTTAGAACCTCATGACCATGGTTCTTTATAGAACTTTAGGAAAGGGTTATTTATAGCACCATACGGGTTACATTTAGAACCTCATGACCATGGTTCTTTATAGAACTTTAGTAAAGGGTTATTTATAGCACCATACAGGTTACATTTAGAACCTCATGACCATGGTTCTTTATAGAACTTTAGGAAAGGGTTATTTATAGCACCATACGGGTTACATTTAGAACCTCATGACCATGGTTCTTTATAGAACTTTAGTAAAGGGTTATTTATAGCACCATACAGGTTACATTTAGAACCTCATGACCATGGTTCTTTATAGAACTTTAGGAAAGGGTTATTTATAGCACCATACAGGTTACATTTAGAACCTCATGACCATGGTTCTTTATAGAACTTTAGGAAAGGGTTATTTATAGCACCATACAGGTTACATTTAGAACCTCATGACCATGGTTCTTTATAGAACTTTAGGAAAGGGTTATTTCTAGCACCATACAGGTTACATTTAGAACCTCATGACCATGGTTCTTTATAGAACTTTAGGAAAGGGTTATTTATAGCACCATACAGGTTACATTTAGAACCTCATGACCATGGTTCTTTATAGAACTTTAGGAAAGGGTTATTTATAGCACCATACAGGTTACATTTAGAACCTCATGACCATGGTTCTTTATAGAACTTTAGGAAAGGGTTATTTATAGCACCATACAGGTTACATTTAGAACCTCATGACCATGGTTCTTTATAGAACTTTAGGAAAGGGTTATTTATAGCACCATACAGGTTACATTTAGAACCTCATGACCATGGTTCTTTATAGAACTTTAGGAAAGGGTTATTTATAGCACCATACAGGTTACATTTAGAACCTCATGACCATGGTTCTTTATAGAACTTTAGGAAAGGGTTATTTATAGCACCATACAGGTTACATTTAGAACCTCATGACCATGGTTCTTTATAGAACTTTAGGAAAGGGTTATTTATAGCACCATACAGGTTACATTTAGAACCTCATGACCATGGTTCTTTATAGAACTTTAGGAAAGGGTTATTTATAGAACTTTAGGAAAGGGTTATTTATAGCACCATACAGGTTACATTTAGAACCTCATGACCATGGTTCTTTATAGAACTTTAGGAAAGGGTTATTTATAGCACCATACAGGTTACATTTAGAACCTTATGACCATGGTTCTTTATAGAACTTTAGGAAAGGGTTATTTATAGCACCATACAGGTTACATTTAGAACCTTATGACCATGGTTCTTTATAGAACTTTAGGAAAGGGTTATTTATAGCACCATACAGGTTACATTTAGAACCTTATGACCATGGTTCTTTATAGAACTTTAGGAAAGGGTTATTTATAGCACCATACAGGTTACATTTAGAACCTCATGACCATGGTTCTTTATAGAACTTTAGGAAAGGGTTATTTATAGCACCATACAGGTTACATTTAGAACCTTATGACCATGGTTCTTTATAGAACTTTAGGAAAGGGTTATTTATAGCACCATACAGGTTACATTTAGAACCTCATGACCATGGTTCTTTATAGAACTTTAGGAAAGGGTTATTTATAGCACCATACAGGTTACATTTAGAACCTTATGACCATGGTTCTTTATAGAACTTTAGGAAAGGGTTATTTATAGCACCATACAGGTTACATTTAGAACCTCATGACCATGGTTCTTTATAGAACTTTAGGAAAGGGTTATTTATAGCACCATACGGGTTACATTTAGAACCTCATGACCATGGTTCTTTATAGAACTTTAGGAAAGGGTTATTTATAGCACCATACAGGTTACATTTAGAACCTCATGACCATGGTTCTTTATAGAACTTTAGGAAAGGGTTATTTATAGCACCATACAGGTTACATTTAGAACCTCATGACCATGGTTCTTTATAGAACTTTAGGAAAGGGTTATTTATAGCACCATACAGGTTACATTTAGAACCTCATGACCATGGTTCTTTATAGAACTTTAGGAAAGGGTTATTTATAGCACCATACAGGTTACATTTAGAACCTCATGACCATGGTTCTTTATAGAACTTTAGGAAAGGGTTATTTATAGCACCATACGGGTTACATTTAGAACCTCATGACCATGGTTCTTTATAGAACTTTAGGAAAGGGTTATTTATAGCACCATACAGGTTACATTTAGAACCTCATGACCATGGTTCTTTATAGAACTTTAGGAAAGGGTTATTTATAGCACCATACAGGTTACATTTAGAACCTCATGACCATGGTTCTTTATAGAACTTTATTAAAGGGTTATTTATAGCACCATACAGGTTACATTTAGAACCTCATGACCATGGTTCTTTATAGAACCTTCAGAAAAGGCTCCATATAGCACCAAAAAGGGTTCCGGTATGGTTACAAACCTAAGAACCCTTATTTGGCACTTTATAGAACCATTTGTTTTTAGTGTGTGGAGTTAAATGGTAAAGACCTGTGTGTATGTGTGTTTGCATGATGTGAGCGTGTTGTCTTTAAATGGCGTGTGTCAGAGATGTCTTCTTCTTTGAGCCAGTCTAGCCCAGAGTCCCTGGACCACTCAGTGATAAAGGAAATGGGGGATACCTAGTCAGTTGCACAGCTGAATGCAGTCAACTGAAATGTGTCTTCTGCATTTAACCCAACCCCTCTGAATCAGAGAGGTGCGGGTGGGGGGGACTGCCATAATTGACATCCACGTCTTCGGCCCCCGGGGAACAGCGGGTTAACTGCCTTGCTCAGGGGCAGAACGACAGATTTTTACCTTGTCAGCTCGGGGATTCAATCCAGCAACCTTTCGGTTACTGGCCCAACGGTCTAACCACTAGGCTACCTGACGATAAGCGGCTGTAATGACGCAGTGCTGCAGCAGAATCAATGGCAGCGATTGCCTATGACAACCTGAAGTTGAGCTGGGAACTGGTGTGTGGGTGCGTGTGCGTGTGTGTGTGTGTGTGTGTGTGCGCGCGTGCATGTGCGTGTGCGTGTGTGTGTTTGTGTGTGTGTGTATGTGTGTGTGTGTGCGCGTGTGTGTGTTCGTGTGTGTGTGCGCGCGTGCACATGCGCGTGTGCGTGTTCGTGTGTGTGTGTGTGTGTGTGTGTGTGTGTGTGATGACAGGGTAATGGTATTGTGCTACCAGTGGGACCTTCTGAGCAGAGCTGTGAGTGACTTTAGGCTAAATCTGTTTCCCAGGAGGGACCATAGAATCTGCTGAGGTAGTGGAGATGTTGAAATGTGCTTCTGCTTTTGCTTATGGTACATTGTGTCCACAGGCAGATGTATGCATGTACATACACGTCATTTGCCATCCGTCAAAGCCTTTATACAGACAGACAGAACAGCTCTCCAATGATTTAAAGGTCTTTATCTTTCAATCATAAATATACAAAACCCCCCCTGCATTTCCATATCTCTCTAAGCATTATCACTGACCCCCACCAGTCCAGCCATTTCTACCCACCTCAGGGTGTTCCCCTCTGGGCTACGCTCATGCTGATTGTGCCGTCATCCCTGGAGCCCTCTGGAGCTTATAATGCCTCTTCTAACACAACAGTTTGCTTTACCGTACGTGGCCTCGAGTCCTTGAACCAGTCAGAGAGAAAGTACTTGGAGGCCCAGAGGCATTTCCTCCAATCACCTCTCATTGTTCAATAGATGGGTTCAGTCATGGAAGTGAGGGCGGAGGGAGAGTTGCGAGGCCTAGCGAGGGCCGCTCCCCTCCCTTCAGGGGGTCTCAGAGGAACTGTCAGTCGTTCTTGGTCGAGAGGTTGCAGAGTTGATCTGACGGGCAAGCGGTGATAAATGAATACAAATGTTGCTCTAGTGACCCTTTGGAGTGGTTGAATGGTTCGACTGCGGAAGCGAGGTTCCGTGCCACGTCTTCGACCGCTTCAACCTTTTTGACCCCGACTGTACACCGTAGGTGGGTATAGGAGGAGCCGCCATAAGTTTTAGAGTCCATCCCTGGGCGAGTTTGGTTAACCTTGAAACAACAACAGTGATCTCACCAACGTTTTATCCTCCCCTGTCCTACTGTTAAGGAACCACTTAAAGAGAGAGAATAAATCAAAGAGGGGTTAGGTAATTCAGAGTAGAAATACTCTTTTTAAAATTATCAACAGGGTTGGGGTCAATTCCTTTTCAATTCTAGTCAATTCAGGAAGTGCACTGAAATTCCAATTCTCTTCAATGCTTTTCAATTAGGAAAATGTTGACTTAGAATAGGAATTTGGCTGGCCTCCCGAGTGGTGCAGTGGTCTAAGGCACTGCATTGCAGTGCTAGCTGTGCCACTAGAGATTCTGGGTTTGAGTCCAGGCTCTGTCCCAGTCGGCCACGACCGGGAGACCCATGGGGCGACGCACAATTGGCCCAGCGTTGTCCGGGTTAGGGGAGGGTTTGGCCGGCAGGAATGTCCTTGTCCCATCGCGCACTAGCGACTCCTGTGGCGAGCCGGGCACAGTGCAAGCTGACACAGTCGCTAGGTGCACAATGTATCCTCCGATACAATGGTGTGGCTGGCTTCCGGGTTAAGTGAGCAGTGTGTCAAGAAGCAGTGCGGCTTGGTTGGGTTGTGTTTCGGAGGACGCATGGCTCTCGACCTTCGCCTCTCCCGAATCCGTACAGGCAAGACTGTAACTACCAATTGGATCCCATGAAACTGGGTAAAAAAAAAATGTGTTTACTTTCTGAATGGACTGGAATTGAAGTGAGATTGACCCCAACCCTGCTGATCAATAAACTTTTTTAGGAAACTAGACCTAGCTCCTTAGCTTCTTTAGAGCTTCTTTAGGGAATTCTTTAGACAGTTCTCCAGAAACTTATTTCAAACCGCCTATGAAGTTTCAGCTGGTGTTAACTGAGTCTGACAGGATGATTCTCACATCGGGTGTTACAGAGAAACTCTGAAAGCATAGCACAGGAAATTATTATGGACCAGGGGTCAGGGACCACGGTTTTAAAGTGGACATTGTTCGTCTCTTCCTGCCACTGAGAGGAAAGGCCAGGCGCTGCACCTGACAGATACCAGGTCTGGGAAGAGTAACCGTGAGAGAAGTTAGGAGAAAATGACTACATCTTTACCTCCACCACACCCTCTTTCCCTCCCTCCCTCTGTTTATTTTTCCCTTTGTCAACCCCCCTCCTTGTCCACCAAAGTGGTACCTCCCAGTAGAAGAAATTACATAGAGAGAGACTTGATTGGAGTTGCCGGGGAAAACATCCTGTCGCGGCTGTTTGACGTGCTGCCGTGGCAATTAAGCGTTACTGTGCCCTTGAGAGAGAGAGAAGAGAAAGAGAAAGAGACACACAAATCTGAATCCCTATTCACCAATTTCTCCTAAATGACTGCAGGTTTGAAGGTTTGAAATAGTATTGGTATGGATGAACAATGTGATCGCAGACCGGTCATTCCAAAGTTTTACTGGCACTTTTCAGTGGTGGAAAAAGTATGTGGGCGTATTTTACCTCTGACGAGGCGGGTTAAATCATTTAGCGGCAACGTCATCGTTCCACGTACAGTTAGCTATCATACTTAAGTGACTGACAGTCTTTGTGTGAGGTCAAATGCTCTGTAGCAGGGATCATTAACCATATTCTGCCGTGTCCCGAATTGTTCTTGAGCGGATTGTCGTGGGGTCGGAACAGAATTACAACTCATTTGTAGACTGCAAGTTGGCCAAACGGATACTATTCGAATAAAACTTAATCGTTTCAAATCTTGTTTATGTTTGTATACGATCACGTGTCTCTCTATTATGCGTGAGAATACTTGGGACCAGATGTCCAAAATTAAAATACACATTTTAATTCTGCGTACATACAATGTAATTAAAGTTGAATTATTTATTTGATGTATTAGGATCCCCATTAGCCGACGCCAATGGCGACATCTAGTCTTACTGGGGTCGGACACATGATGAAAAATACATTACAGACAAAATACTGAAGGCAGACAGAGAGATTGACAGAGAAATTGAAGGCAGACAGACAGATTGACAGAGAAATTGAAGGCAGACAGAGAGATTGACAGAGAAATTGAAGGCAGACAGACAGACATAAACTGAATCTTGTACATGACCATGCTTCGTGTCTGTCTCTCTCTGTTCAGTAGTACAAACCAGCTCAGAGTCCCAACCAGGGAAAGTACAATTATTTTATACTGTGTCGTCCATTTCACTGATCATCTAAAATTACATTTAGATTCAGTCAAATGCCTGTTTGTCAGTTCCAATGCCTTGCTTGTATTTCCCTGGTGACACGTCGGAGCATAACATCATTTTCAGAAATCAAATCAAATGTTTCGGTATCATCCAGTGCTGGGAAAAATAACTGAGGTCCTATTGGGAATCTAATAGCATTGCAATGGGATATAGTGTTGTGATATTATAATCTATCATATTGTAGATGATTATATTATACTGTGTGGAGAAGTTTCCTAATAACCATTCCCTGCATGATCAGTCTCGTCACCTAGGGGTCCATTAAACTATACTGCCCTCTACTGGGAGAAGTAAGATGTAGCAGGTGTTAGATCAGCTACAGACAGAGATCTGTTGGACATCCACAGCACACACACACACACACACACACACACACAGACAGACACACAGACAGACAGACAGACAGACAGAGAGAGAGAGATAGTCAGGGCCAGCGAGCTGAGCTGAATCCATATTCACCCATTTCTCCTAAATGACTGCAGGTTTGAAGGCAATCGCCCATCCCATAAAACAAACCACTCACTGAAATAGTATTGGTATGGATGAACAATGTGATCGCAGACAGGTCATTCCAAAGTTTTACTGGCACTTTTCAGTGGTGGAAAAAGTACCCAATTGTCAAACTTGAGTAAAAGTAAAGATACCTTAATAGAAAATTACTCAAGTAAAAGTGAAAGTCACCCAGTAAAATACTACTTGAGTAAAAGTCAAAAAGTTTTTGGTTTTAAATATACTTAAGTATCAAAAGTAAATGTACAGTAATTGCTAAAATATTGTCAGCGCTGTGTGTATAGGTGGCAGGGAAGTCAGGCGCAGGAGAGTCAAAATGGAGTGTAAATGGAGTCTTTTAATAAATGTCCACATAACATAACACTAAACAGTACAGACATGGAAAAACATGGGTACGAGGACCCGTCGCGCACCAACACAACAATAAACAACACTAACAATAAAACAATCTCTGACAAAGACATGAGGGGAAACAGAGGGTTAAATACACAACAGGTAATGAATGGGATTGAAAACAGGTGTGTGGGAAGACAAGACAAAACCAATGGAAAATGAAAAATGGATCAATGATGGCTAGAAGACCGGTGACGTCGAACGCCGAGCACCGCCCGAACAAGGAGAGGCAACGACTTCGGCAGAAGTCGTGACAAATATACTTAAGTATCAAAGTAAAAGTATGAACAATTTAAATGTCCTTATATTAAGCAAACAGCACCATATAGTATAAAAAGTATCAAATAAATGTATAGCCAGGGGTACACTCCAACACTCGACATCCTTTACAAATTAAGCATTTGACCAGGGATGTTCTCTTGATAAGTGCATGAATTGGACCATTTCTCTGTCCTGCTAAGCATTCAAAATGTAACAACTTCTTTTGGGTCTTAGGGAAAATGTATGAAGTAAAAAGTACATTATTTTCTTTAGGAATGTTGTGAAGTAAAAGTTGTCAACAATATATAGTAAAGTACAGATACCCCAAAAAAACGACTTAAGTAGTACGTTAAAGTATTCTTACTTAAGTAGTACATTAAAGTATTCTTACTTAAGTACTTTACCCCACTGGCACTTTTGGAATCCAACCCAGTGATTTAAAAGAAGAATCCCTTATCACCAAGAACCCTGACTGAACAGATATCATCATCATTATCATCACCGTGATTAGTAAAGCAAGGTATTATCGACGTCATGACTACATGCCACAGATCCATAATATCTTCTTCACTAAACTTTCTCAAATTAACCCCCACCCCCCCATTCAATCTCTCTCTCTCCGTCTCTGTCTCTCTCTCTCATTCCGTCTCTGTCTCTCTCTCTCATTCCATCTCTGTCTCTCTCTCCGTCTCTGTCTCTCTCTCTCATTCCATCTCTCTCTCTCTCTCCGTCTCTGTCTCTCTCTCTCATTCCGTCTCTGTCTCTCTCTCTCTCTCCGTCTCTGTCTCTCTCTCTCATTCCGTCTCTGTCTCTCTCTCTCATTCCGTCTCTGTCTCTCTCTCTCATTCCGTCTCTGTCTCTCTCTCTCATTCCATCTCTGTCTCTCTCTCCGTCTCTGTCTCTCTCTCTCATTCCATCTCTCTCTCTCTCATTCCGTCTCTGTCTCTCTCTCTCATTACGTCTCTGTCTCTCTCTCTCTCTCCGTCTCTGTCTCTCTCTCTCATTCCGTCTCTGTCTCTCTCTCTCATTCCGTCTCTGTCTCTCTCTCTCTCTCCGTCTCTGTCTCTCTCTCTCATTCCGTCTCTGTCTCTCTCTCTCTCCGTCTCTATCTCTCTCTCTCATTCCGTCTCTGTCTCTCTCTCTCATTCCGTCTCTGTCTCTCTCTCTCATTCCGTCTCTGTCTCTCTCTCTCTCCGTCTCTGTCTCTCTCTCTCATTCCATCTCTGTCTCTCTCTCTCATTCCGTCTCTGTCTCTCTCTCTCTCTCCGTCTCTGTCTCTCTCTCTCATTCCGTCTCTGTCTCTCTCTCTCATTCCGTCTCTGTCTCTCTCTCTCATTCCGTCTCTGTCTCTCTCTCTCTCCGTCTCTGTCTCTCTCTCTCAGTCCGTCTCTGTCTCTCTCTCTCTCTCCGTCTCTGTCTCTCTCTCTCTCCGTCTCTGTCTCTCTCTCATTCCGTCTCTGTCTCTCTCTCTCTCTCCGTCTCTGTCTCTCTCTCTCTCTCTCCGTCTCTGTCTCTCTCTCTCTCTCCGTCTCTGTCTCTCTCTCTCATTCCGTCTCTGTCTCTCTCTCTCTCCGTCTCTGTCTCTCTCTCTCATTCCGTCTCTGTCTCTCTCTCTCTCTCCGTCTCTGTCTCTCTCTCTCTCCGTCTCTGTCTCTCTCTCATTCCGTCTCTGTCTCTCTCTCTCTCTCCGTCTCTGTCTCTCTCTCTCTCTCCGTCTCTGTCTCTCTCTCTCATTCCGTCTCTGTCTCTCTCTCTCTCTCCGTCTCTGTCTCTCTCTCTCATTCCGTCTCTGTCTCTCTCTCTCTCTCCGTCTCTGTCTCTCTCTCTCTCCGTCTCTGTCTCTCTCTCTCATTCCATCTCTGTCTCTCTCTCTCATTCTGTCTCTGTCTCTCTCTCTCTCTCCGTCTCTGTCTCTCTCTCTCATTCCGTCTCTGTCTCTCTCTCTCATTCCGTCTCTGTCTCACTCTCTCATTCCGTCTCTGTCTCTCTCTCTCTCCGTCTCTGTCTCTCTCTCTCATTCCGTCTCTGTCTCTCTCTCTCTCTCCGTCTCTGTCTCTCTCTCTCTCCGTCTCTGTCTCTCTCTCATTCCGTCTCTGTCTCTCTCTCTCTCTCCGTCTCTGTCTCTCTCTCTCTCTCCGTCTCTGTCTCTCTCTCTCATTCCGTCTCTGTCTCTCTCTCTCTCTCCGTCTCTGTCTCTCTCTCTCATTCCGTCTCTGTCTCTCTCTCCGTCTCTGTCTCTCTCTCTCATTCCGTCTCTGTCTCTCTCTCTCTCTCCGTCTCTGTCTCTCTCTCTCTCCGTCTCTGTCTCTCTCTCATTCAGTCTCTGTCTCTCTCTCTCTCTCCGTCTCTGTCTCTCTCTCTCTCTCCGTCTCTGTCTCTCTCTCTCATTCCGTCTCTGTCTCTCTCTCTCTCTCTCTCCGTCTCTGTCTCTCTCTCTCTCCGTCTCTGTCTCTCTCTCTCTCTCCGTCTCTGTCTCTCTCTCTCATTCCGTCTCTGTCTCTCTCTCTCTCTCCGTCTCTGTCTCTCTCTCTCTCTCCGTCTCTGTCTCTCTCTCTCTCTCCGTCTCTGTCTCTCTCTCTCTCTCCGTCTCTGTCTCTCTCTCTCTCTCCGTCTCTGTCTCTCTCTCTCTCCGTCTCTGTCTCTCTCTCTCTCTCCGTCTCTGTCTCTCTCTCTCTCTCTCTCTCTCTCTCTCTCTCTCCGTCTCTGTCTCTCTCTCTCATTCCGTCTCTGTCTCTCTCTCTCATTCCGTCTCTGTCTCTCTCTCTCTCTCCGTCTCTGTCTCTCTCTCTCTCTCCGTCTCTGTCTCTCTCTCTCATTCCGTCTCTGTCTCTCTCTCTCTCTCCGTCTCTGTCTCTCTCTCTCATTCCGTCTCTGTCTCTCTCTCTCTCCGTCTCTGTCTCTCTCTCTCATTCCGTCTCTGTCTCTCTCTCTCTCTCCGTCTCTGTCTCTCTCTCTCTCCGTCTCTGTCTCTCTCTCATTCCATCTCTGTCTCTCTCTCTCTCTCCGTCTCTGTCTCTCTCTCTCTCTCCGTCTCTGTCTCTCTCTCTCATTCCGTCTCTGTCTCTCTCTCTCTCTCCGTCTCTGTCTCTCTCTCTCATTCCGTCTCTGTCTCTCTCTCTCTCTCCGTCTCTGTCTCTCTCTCTCTCCGTCTCTGTCTCTCTCTCTCATTCCATCTCTGTCTCTCTCTCTCATTCCGTCTCTGTCTCTCTCTCTCTCTCCGTCTCTGTCTCTCTCTCTCATTCCGTCTCTGTCTCTCTCTCTCATTCCGTCTCTGTCTCTCTCTCTCATTCCGTCTCTGTCTCTCTCTCTCTCCGTCTCTGTCTCTCTCTCTCATTCCGTCTCTGTCTCTCTCTCTCTCTCCGTCTCTGTCTCTCTCTCTCTCCGTCTCTGTCTCTCTCTCATTCCGTCTCTGTCTCTCTCTCTCTCTCCGTCTCTGTCTCTCTCTCTCTCTCCGTCTCTGTCTCTCTCTCTCATTCCGTCTCTGTCTCTCTCTCTCTCTCCGTCTCTGTCTCTCTCTCTCATTCCGTCTCTGTCTCTCTCTCTCTCCGTCTCTGTCTCTCTCTCTCATTCCGTCTCTGTCTCTCTCTCTCTCTCCGTCTCTGTCTCTCTCTCTCTCCGTCTCTGTCTCTCTCTCATTCCGTCTCTGTCTCTCTCTCTCTCTCCGTCTCTGTCTCTCTCTCTCTCTCCGTCTCTGTCTCTCTCTCTCATTCCGTCTCTGTCTCTCTCTCTCTCTCCGTCTCTGTCTCTCTCTCTCTCCGTCTCTGTCTCTCTCTCTCTCTCCGTCTCTGTCTCTCTCTCTCATTCCGTCTCTGTCTCTCTCTCTCTCTCCGTCTCTGTCTCTCTCTCTCTCTCCGTCTCTGTCTCTCTCTCTCTCTCTGTCTCTGTCTCTCTCTCTCTCTCCGTCTCTGTCTCTCTCTCTCTCTCCGTCTCTGTCTCTCTCTCTCTCCGTCTCTGTCTCTCTCTCTCTCTCCGTCTCTGTCTCTCTCTCTCCGTCTCTGTCTCTCTCTCTCTGTCTCTCTCTCTCTCTCTGTCTCTCTCTCTCTCCGTCTCTGTCTCTCTCTCTCTCTCCGTCTCTGTCTCTCTCTCTCATTCCGTCTCTGTCTCTCTCTCTCTCTCCGTCTCTGTCTCTCTCTCTCTCTCCGTCTCTGTCTCTCTCTCTCTCTCCGTCTCTGTCTCTCTCTCTCTCTCCGTCTCTGTCTCTCTCTCTCTCTCCGTCTCTGTCTTTCTCTCTCTCCGTCTCTGTCTCTCTCTCTCTCTCCGTCTCTGTCTCTCTCTCTCTCTCCGTCTCTGTCTCTCTCTCTCTCTCCGTCTCTGTCTCTCTCTCTCTCTCCGTCTCTGTCTCTCTCTCTCTCCGTCTCTGTCTCTCTCTCTCTCTCCGTCTCTGTCTCTCTCTCTCTGTCTCTCTCTCTCTCTCTCTCTGTCTCTCTCTCTCTCCGTCTCTGTCTCTCTCTCTCTCTCCGTCTCTGTCTCTCTCTCTCTCCGTCTCTGTCTCTCTCTCTCATTCCATCTCTGTCTCTCTCTCTCATTCCGTCTCTGTCTCTCTCTCTCTCTCTCTCTCCGTCTCTGTCTCTCTCTCTCATTCCGTCTCTGTCTCTCTCTCTCATTCCGTCTCTGTCTCTCTCTCTCATTCCGTCTCTGTCTCTCTCTCTCTCCGTCTCTGTCTCTCTCTCTCATTCCGTCTCTGTCTCTCTCTCTCTCTCCGTCTCTGTCTCTCTCTCTCTCCGTCTCTGTCTCTCTCTCATTCCGTCTCTGTCTCTCTCTCTCTCTCCGTCTCTGTCTCTCTCTCTCTCTCCGTCTCTGTCTCTCTCTCTCATTCCGTCTCTGTCTCTCTCTCTCTCTCTCTCCGTCTCTGTCTCTCTCTCTCATTCCGTCTCTGTCTCTCTCTCTCTCCGTCTCTGTCTCTCTCTCTCATTCCGTCTCTGTCTCTCTCTCTCTCTCCGTCTCTGTCTCTCTCTCTCTCCGTCTCTGTCTCTCTCTCATTCCGTCTCTGTCTCTCTCTCTCTCTCCGTCTCTGTCTCTCTCTCTCTCTCCGTCTCTGTCTCTCTCTCTCATTCCGTCTCTGTCTCTCTCTCTCTCTCCGTCTCTGTCTCTCTCTCTCTCCGTCTCTGTCTCTCTCTCTCTCTCCGTCTCTGTCTCTCTCTCATTCCGTCTCTGTCTCTCTCTCTCTCTCCGTCTCTGTCTCTCTCTCTCTCTCCGTCTCTGTCTCTCTCTCTCTCTCCGTCTCTGTCTCTCTCTCTCTCTCCGTCTCTGTCTCTCTCTCTGTCTCTGTCTCTGTCTCTCTCTCTCTCCGTCTCTGTCTCTCTCTCTCTCTCCGTCTCTGTCTCTCTCTCTCTGTCTCTCTCTCTCTCCGTCTCTGTCTCTCTCTCTCTCTCCGTCTCTGTCTCTCTCTCTCATTCCGTCTCTGTCTCTCTCTCTCTCTCCGTCTCTGTCTCTCTCTCTCTCTCCGTCTCTGTCTCTCTCTCTCTCTCCGTCTCTGTCTCTCTCTCTCTCTCCGTCTCTGTCTCTCTCTCTCTCTCCGTCTCTGTCTCTCTCTCTCTCCGTCTCTGTCTCTCTCTCTCTCTCCGTCTCTCTCTCTCTCTCCGTCTCTGTCTCTCTCTCTCTCTCCGTCTCTGTCTCTCTCTCTCTCCGTCTCTGTCTCTCTCTCTCTCTCCGTCTCTGTCTCTCTCTCTCTCCGTCTCTGTCTCTCTCTCTCTCTCTGTCTCTCTCTCTCTCTCTCTGTCTCTCTCTCTCTCTCTGTCTCTCTCTCTCTCCGTCTCTGTCTCTCTCTCTCATTCCGTCTCTGTCTCTCTCTCTCTCTCCGTCTCTGTCTCTCTCTCTCATTCCGTCTCTGTCTCTCTCTCTCTCCGTCTCTGTCTCTCTCTCTCTCTCCGTCTCTGTCTCTCTCTCTCTCCGTCTCTGTATCTCTCTCATTCCGTCTCTGTCTCTCTCTCTCTCTCCGTCTCTGTCTCTCTCTCTCTCTCCGTCTCTGTCTCTCTCTCTCATTCCGTCTCTGTCTCTCTCTCTCTCTCCGTCTCTGTCTCTCTCTCTCTCCGTCTCTGTCTCTCTCTCTCTCTCTCCGTCTCTGTCTCTCTCTCTCATTCCGTCTCTGTCTCTCTCTCTCTCTCCGTCTCTGTCTCTCTCTCTCTCTCTCTCTCTCTCTCTCTCCGTCTCTGTCTCTCTGTCTCTCTCTCTCTCTCTGTCTCTCTCTCTCTCCGTCTCTGTCTCTCTCTCTCTCTCCGTCTCTGTCTCTCTCCGTCTCTGTCTCTCTCTCTCTCTCCGTCTCTGTCTCTCTCTCTCTCTCCGTCTCTGTCTCTCTCTCTCTCTCCGTCTCTGTCTCTCTCTCTCTCATTCCGTCTCTGTCTCTCTCTCTCTCTCCGTCTCTGTCTCTCTCTCTCTCATTCCGTCTCTGTCTCTCTCTCTCTCTCCGTCTCTGTCTCTCTCTCTCTCCGTCTCTGTCTCTCTCTCTCTCTCCGTCTCTGTCTCTCTCTCTCATTCCGTCTCTGTCTCTCTCTCTCTCTCCGTCTCTGTCTCTCTCTCTCTCCGTCTCTGTCTCTCTCTCTCTCTCTCCGTCTCTGTCTCTCTCTCTCTCTCCGTCTCTGTCTCTCTCTCTCTCTCCGTCTCTGTCTCTCTCTCTCTCCGTCTCTGTCTCTCTCTCTCTCTCCGTCTCTGTCTCTCTGTCTCTCTCTCTCTCTCTGTCTCTCTCTCTCTCCGTCTCTGTCTCTCTCTCTCTCTCCGTCTCTGTCTCTCTCCGTCTCTGTCTCTCTCTCTCTCTCCGTCTCTGTCTCTCTCTCTCTCTCCGTCTCTGTCTCTCTCTCTCTCTCCGTCTCTGTCTCTCTCTCTCTCATTCCGTCTCTGTCTCTCTCTCTCTCTCCGTCTCTGTCTCTCTCTCTCTCATTCCGTCTCTGTCTCTCTCTCTCTCTCCGTCTCTGTCTCTCTCTCTCTCCGTCTCTGTCTCTCTCTCTCTCTCTCTCTCCGTCTCTGTCTCTCTCTCTGTCTCTGTCTCTCTCTCTCTCTCCGTCTCTGTCTCTCTCTCTCATTCCATCCTCCTCATCCCGCAAATGTTATGAATCAGAGTCGCGGCACGGCCATGTAGAATTGACATTTGTTTTCTTAGGCGGGAAAGGCAGACTGCCCTGTGTGACTGGCCCTCTTACAGAATACATTTTGGCTCCAATACGTGGGGTGACTGCACAAAGGACCTTGGCTATAGTAATCAGTTGCAGTCCTAGACACTGTCTGTTCCTAATGGAACTTGGAGGGGGGGGGTCGAAGGTGATTGGTGCCTGTAGAGCTGAGGAGTGGAGTGTGTGTGAGGTGTGAGTGTGTGTGAGGTGTGAGTAAGGAGGAGTTCACATCTTATTTTGCTCCGACTGGACGACCTTGGTTATAATCGTAGGTGTGTGTGTGTGAGTGAGTGTGGGCTTCAATTTCATTCTCAATGATCTTTTACCTTTTGTCTTCATATTTGAGGGAGGGCGAGGACTGAACGTTATTAAAAACTCTGAAGAGGTTTATTACAATAACAAGAAAAAAACAGGTCTAGAAAATTCTGAACGTGTCCCAAACAGACGAGACAACTACAATTTCAGCAGAACACGTGGTTTCATATAAAAGTCTATTTCCAAAAAGCCATTGGGGAAAATATACTTTCTGGGTTTTTGTGATCAGTTTTATCCTCCATCACTCAGAGTGTACACTTCATACCACCTTCAGGTGAGAGTCACCATGACAGAAACATTTTCACAAGGTTCTGAGAAAAATAGCAGCGTGGCGAAGATATTACTGTTTCACAGTCAGCTACTTGTTATTACAGTTTGAAAGTGGAATTCGCTCATCGAGTCCAGCCATATATATTGAAGTCGGAAGTTTACGTACAATTAGGTTGGAGTCATTAAAACTTGTTTTTCAACCACTCCACAAATTTCATGTTAACAAACTCTACTTTGTGCATGACACAAGTAATTTTTCCAACAATTGTTTACAGACAGATTAATTAACTTATAATTCACTGTATCACAATTTCAATGGGTCAGAAGTTTACATACACTAAGTTGACTGTGCCTTTAAACAGCTAGGAAAATTCCAGAAAATTATGTCATGGCTTTAGAAGCTTCTGATAGGCTAATTAACATAATTTGAGTCAATTGGAGGTGTACCCGTGGATCTATTTCAACTTATTGTGGGAAGCTTGTGGAACATTTGACCCAAGTTAAACAATTTAAAGGCAATGCTACCATACTAATTGAGTGTATGTAAACTTCTGACCCACTGGGAATGTGATGAAAGAAATAAAAGCTGAAATAGATTATTCTCTCTACTATTATTTGGACATGTCACATTCTTAAAATAAAGTGGTGATCCAAACTGACCTAAGACAGGGAATGTTTACTGGGGTTAAATGTCAGGAATTGTGAAAAACTGAGTTTAAATGTATTTGGCTAAGGTGAATGTAAACTTCTGACTTCAACTGTATATAAAGGCCCTAACTTGTACAGAAAAAACCCAGAGCCTCGCAAAAATCATGGATCTTTTGCCTCTGTGGGTTTGAACTTGGGCCTCCTGCATGCCACAATAATGCTCTAGTTAGCCTGCTGAAACGAAGCCTAGGCATTAGTAAGTGTTCAGGTACTGGTAATGATACTCACCTCCGTTACACCTTCACCAGACACTGCCTTTCTTTAACCAGCCATCATGTATGCTAGCTAACATGCTAAAATCACCTGTTCTAGCTAGCTAGCGTTAGCCATAGCTATCCTGCTGCTGGTGCTAACCCACTACTGGCTACACTCTCACCACTTGATGAACTGTTTATTTATGCATGTGCTCTAATACGAGTCACCACGACACAGTGTTAGACGGCATTTGACACATCACCTACGCTTAATTAACTAGCCAGTTATAGTAGGCAGGGGTGTTAGGAATGTTTTAGCAGCGGGGTGGAAAGTGGTTTCCAGGAAGTGGAATCAGAGACAGCAGGCAGGGTGTGCATCCCAAATGGCACCCTATTCCCTATTTATTGCACTATTTTTTGGCTGGTCAAACGTAGTGCACTAAATAGGGAATAGGGTGCCATTTGGGACGCAGTGGTGTGACAGGTCAGACTAGAGTCGACAGAACAGGAATCAGAGTGAATACTTGATGCTGTCTTGACAGGGAGCAGACAGATAGAGAGAGAGTGGGGGAAATATTAACGGAGGAGAGAGAGGTGTGTGTTAGGGCAGGTTGGATGTGTGGGTTAGGGCAGGTTGGATGTGTGTGGTGTTGGGGCAGGTTGGATGTGTGGGTTAGGGCAGGTTGGATGTGTGTGGTGTTGGGGCAGGTTGGATGTGTGGGTTAGGGCAGGTTGGATGTGTGGGTTAGGGCAGGTTGGATGTGTGTGGTGTTAGGGAAGGTTGGATGTGTGGGTTAGGGCAGGTTGGATGTGTGGGTTAGGGCCAGTTGGATGTGTGTAGGTTAGGGCAGGTTGGATGTGTGTGGTGTTGGGGCAGGTTGGATGTGTGGGTTAGGGCAGGTTGGATGTGTGTGGTGTTAGGGCAGGTTGGAGGTGTGGGTTAGGTCAGGTTGGATGTGTTGGTTAGGGCAGGTTGGATGTGTGTGGTGTTAGGGCAGGTTGGATGTGTGGGTTAGGGCAGGTTGGATGTGTGGGTTAGGGCAGGTTGGATATGTTGGTTAGGGCAGGTTGGATGTGTGGGTTAGGGCAGGTTGGATATGTTGGTTAGGGCAGGTTGGATGTGTGGGTTAGGACAGGTTGGATGTGTGGGTTAGGGCAGGTTGGATGTGTGGGTTAGGGCAGGTTGGATGTGTGGGTTAGGGCAGGTTGGATATGTTGGTTAGGGCAGGTTGGATGTGTGGGTTAGGGCAGGTTGGATATGTTGGTTAGGGCAGGTTGGATGTGTGGGTTAGGACAGGTTGGATGTGTGTGGGTTGGGGCAGGTTGGATGTGTATATGTTGGGGCAGGATGGATGTGTGGGTTAGGGCAAGTTGAATGTGTTTGGGTTGGGGTGGGGGATGTGTGTGGGTTGGAGTGGGGGGATGAGTGTTGGGTTGGGGATGTGTGTTAGGTTGGGGTGGGGGATGTGTGTGGTGTGGGGTGGGGGATGTGTATGAGTTGGGGGTGTGTGTGGGTTGGGGGATGTGGGTGTGTGTGAACAGATTGAAACAGGGATTTGAGGGACAGGTGGATAATTTATCATTTGGTTAGGTGGAGGTGGGAGTTGATCTGGCTCCACAGTGACATTCCAGCTCGCGTCACTTTCATTCCCGTCATCATTAACATTGTCATTCTTCAATATCATCATTATCATCTTCATCATCATCACTTTCACCATGGCCCTCTTCATCATCAGTACAATATCTCAGGGAATTTCCCATAATATTGGCTGACATTACCCCAGACTAACCAACTTGGTTTTATTTATTTAATTGAAGTCAGTTGAGAACAAATTCTTATTTACAATGACGGCCTACCCCGAACATTGCTGGGCCAATTGTGTGCCGTCCTATGGGACTCCCAATCACGGCCGGTTGTGATACAGCCTGGAATCGAACCAGGGTCTGTAATGCCGCTTCTAGCACTGAGATGCAGTGCCTTAGACCACTGCACCACTCGGGAGCCCTGGTAGTAATTTCTTCCAATCAAAATCATTGTCCCTCACTCTCCTACAACTTAAATACATACTTCTCCTAGCTTCTGTCGTTCCCAAGCAAGACATGTACTGAAGTCAGTCCTTGTAATGAAACTCAGCAGCCACTCCAACTGTCTGAAACACAGTATCCAGACTGACTCCAACTGTCTGAAACACAGTATCCAGACTGACTCCAACTGTCTGAAACACAGTATCCAGACTGACTACAACTGTCTGAAACACAGTATCCAGACAGACTCCAACTGTCTGAAACACAGTATCCAGACTGACTCCAACTGTCTGAAACACAGTATCCAGACAGACTCCAACTGTCTGAAACACAGTATCCAGACTGACTCCAACTGTCTGAAACACAGTATCCAGACTGACTCCAACTGTCTGAAACACAGTATCCAGACTGACTCCAACTGTCTGAAACACAGTAACCAGACAGACTCCAACTGTCTGAAACACAGTATCCAGACTGACTCCAATTGTCTGAAACACAGTATCCAGACTGACTCCAACTGTCTGAAACACAGTAACCAGACAGACTCCAACTGTCTGAAACACAGTATCCAGACTGACTCCAACTGTCTGAAACACAGTAACCAGACAGACTCCAACTGTCTGAAACACAGTATCCAGACTGACTCCAACTGTCTGAAACACAGTATCCAGACTGACTCCAACTGTCTGAAACACAGTATCCAGACTGACTCCAACTGTCTGAAACACAGTATCCAGACTGACTCCAACTGTCTGAAACACAGTAACCAGACAGACTCCAACTGTCTGAAACACAGTATCCAGACTGACTCCAATTGTCTGAAACACAGTATACAGACTGACTCCAACTGTCTGAAACACAGTAACCAGACAGACTCCAACTGTCTGAAACACAGTATCCAGACTGACTCCAACTGTCTGAAACACAGTAACCAGACAGACTCCAACTGTCTGAAACACAGTATCCAGACTGACTCCAACTGTCTGAAACACAGTATCCAGACTGACTCCAACTGTCTGAAACACAGTATCCAGACTGACTCCAACTGTCTGAAACACAGTAACCAGACAGATTCCAACTGTCTGAAACACAGTATCCAGACTGACTCCAATTGTCTGAAACACAGTATCCAGACTGACTCCAACTGTCTGAAACACAGTATCCAGACTGACTCCAACTGTCTGAAACACAGTAACCAGACAGACTCCAACTGTCTGAAACACAGTATCCAGACAGACTCCAACTGTCTGAAACACAGTATCCAGACTGACTCCAACTGTCTGAAACACAGTATCTAGACTGACTTCAACTGTCTGAAACACAGCATCCAGACTGACTCCAACTGTCTGAAACACAGCATCCAGACAGACAACACTTCTGCACTTCATTCATAAAGTGCCTTAGGGCAGTAGGAGCTCTGATCTTAGATCAGGTCCAACCAGTCCATACACTTTTTTATTCATTATTATCTAAAAGGAAAACTGATCCTAGATCAGCACTCATAATCTGAAACAGGCATTATGAATCAGGCTCTGATCTTGCATAAAACCAAAACAAATGTAAATTTACTGCTGGCCAGTGTTAGCCACCAAAGTTATGAGGTAATAATGAGGTTCAACACATGTACCATACATCAGGCATGAGAGGTTGATAAATATTTAAAATGTTGCCTTGACAACTGAGGAGACTCGTAACCGTCAGCTACAGTAAATATTGAGTGGCACCAGGAGTTTGATGTCATGTCACTCACCTCCTCCGGCAAGTACTTTCCTTTCTCAGATTCTTCTTGTTCTTTATTCGTTTTCACTCCTCCTCTTCTTCCTGCTCTTCCTCCTCCTCCAAGATGGGTGGAGGATGTATAGGCCTTCATCTGTCTCAATGGTCATCTCTGTATCTAAGAGCTGTCCGAAAAGGAACATCGTTGCATCGTTGCAAAACCCTTCAGGACAAAGACAGAAACAACTTAGAATCTGGATACAATGAACATCCCCTCACCATTTAGAGGAGGAACTCATTTAAAAGTGAGAGGAATCTCTAAGCATGTGGTTCCAATGACTCGTTGGAGACGGTGCTGGCAACACTAGGCCTGCTGGTTTTACTCTCACAGTCGATGTATTGGACATGTACGTGTAGTATGTGTCTCTCTGAACTGTAAGGGGTAAAGGCATCAGATATTTTTAAAGCAGTTCCATTGATCTCCAGTAGAGAGCAACACTGTTCTATGATTCCCACAATGCATCACTGGCTACTCTGCCATGCCTCACAACATCACTCTGCTGTGTGTGTGGTGTGAGTGTGTGTTTGTGTGTGTGTGTGTGTGTTTGTGTGTGTGTCCACTCTCTGTCACCCAGATTACTGATCCAGTAGATCAGTAGCGTTTTCTCGCTCTCACCCCAATGGCATTTTGATATATATATATTTTTAATCCAGAGTAGTAGCAAGACAGTGAGAGATGATGATAGGGAGGGAGGGAGGGAAGGGGCGAGAGAGAGAGAGAGAAAAAGAAAGAAAAAAGAAAGAAAGAAAGCAAGAAAGAGAAAGAAAGAAAGAAAGACAGAGAGAGAATGAAAAAAGAAAGAGAGAAAGAGCTGTGTTAGAAGATGGGTTTCGCTGTGTTACCTCGACAGTGCACAGAGATTCGTTTCAAGTGGGTCACGGATGCTGGAGAAACAGACATTTATCTTACATGGCACCGGAGTTCTTCTTTTGTTCCATCTTCTACCTCGCTCTTTTTTCACCTGAGGTGCGGTGTGGAGAACGTGCCGGAAGAGTCAAGCGTTTCTGACAGGCCACAGATGCTGCAGCACTGGGAGAGGCTTTGTGTTTTCATTCTCTCTCTCTCTCTCTCTCTCTCTCTCTCTCTCTCTCTCTCTCTCTCTCTCTCTCTCTCTCTCTCTCTCTCTCTCTCTCTCTCTCCTACCCCCCCCCCCCCTCTCTCTCTATCTCTCTTCCCTCCCTTCCTCCCTCTCCCTGTCAGTCACTAGGGAGAATGGTGTAGCTCATTACAATACCAATCCCCAGTGTTGCCTTCCTTCCAAGGTGGGTGATGCAAGAGTCATATTCCACAACACCATGAACACTAGCATATGACACACATTAAGTTAGCATAGGACACGCAGTAAGTTAGCATAGGACATACATTAAGTTAGCATAGGACACGCAGTAAGTTAGCATAGGATATACAGTAGGTTAGCATAGGACACGCAGTAAGTTAGCATAGGACATACATTAAGTTAGCATAGGACACGCAGTAAGTTAGCATAGGATATACAGTAGGTTAGCATAGGACACGCAGTAAGTTAGCATAGGACATACAGTAAGTTAGCATAGGACACGCAGTAAGTTAGCATAGGACATACAGTAGGTTAGCATAGGACACACATTAAGTTAGCATAGGACACACATTAAGTTAGCATAGGACACACAGTAAGTTAGCATAGGACATACATTAAGTTAGCATAGGACACACATTAAGTTAGCATAGGACACACATTAAGTTAGCATAGGACACACAGTAAGTTAACATAGGACACACATTAAGTTAGCATAGGACACGCAGTAAGTTAGCATAGGACACACAGTAAGTTAGCATAGGACACACATTAAGTTAGCATAGGACACACAGTAAGTTAGCATAGGACACACATTAAGTTAGCATAGGACACACAGTAAGTTAACATAGGACACACATTAAGTTAGCATAGGACACACAGTAAGTTAGCATAGGACATACATTAAGTTATCATAGGACATACAGTAGGTTAGCATAGGACACACATTAAGTTAGCATAGGACACACATTAAGTTAGCATAGGACACACAGTAAGTTAGCATAGGACACACAGTAAGTTAGCATAGGAGACACAGTAAATTAGCATAGGACACACATTAAGTTAGCATAGGACACACAGTAAGTTAGCATAGGACATACAGTAGGTTAGCATAGGACATACAGTAAGTTATAACTCCCCTCAAGGGTCATGTTCCTTAGGGTACACTGTCAGAAAACGTTTTTAAAATGAAAAATGAAAATGAGCATTTATTATCGGACAAGGTCAGATAATACCGTCCCCTTTCACTCAGTTGGACTGTTTTCTTCCATTCTGTGCCAAATGAACAGGGCCCAGGTCTGAGTGTCCTCGTGCTGGATATTGTTGCAAAGTGAAGAGTTGCAGAACTGCTCAGAGACGGTAGCCTATAGAGAGAGGGAGAGATGAATCTATAAGGTTTATCGTGTTAATGCTGATTCACTATTCCTCTCATTGGATAGAAAATAGTCAAGGCTTTCGTGTTTTTTAACGTAATATGTAATGATTGTACTGTATGTGTTTATAGGTTTGTTTAATGTTGTGTTAGTGTATGTAAGTTGTTTTGTCTGAAACGTTGTCCCCCCTGCTGCTATTGGACCAGGTCTCTCTTGGAAAAGAGATGTTATCTCAATGAGAATTGGTTTTATTAAATAAAGGTTAAATGAAAAATAAAATAAATACAAAAATCTGTTGATACACACAGCCAATGACAGGCCACCGTTCACTGCAGATGTCAACCACAAAGGAAATGATAGAAACAGACACATCATTCTCAGCCAGTTCATTTCACAACACCGATGTACCCTGAGTGCAGACGGAGACAAACAACCGTGAAATGGACTCTGTTTCCCTGAGTCACAACACGAGCAACACAACTCTCAGGGGTGGTGATGCTCTTCAAACTGGCCATAGAGATAAGATAGAGAAACGTGGTCTTCAACTCTAGCCTGGAAGCCACATTGAATATCGTTCAGTATCACTTAGTGAAAAAGAGTGATATTCAGTTGGGATTCCAGGCTCTGACAAGGATAGAGTCCTGACCCCATCAAACCTGGTGGTTCGCCGCAGCACCAGGAGGAACAACCTTTAACGTTAGCCTGAAGCAAAGCACTCTACCCGGGGTTCACTTAGAACCAACTGGGCCTACTCTCCAGGATGAGTGTATATTGGTGGTACTTTACCTGTGGTGACATACAGAGCTGACAGGGGTATTTCTACCGGCTAGTATGGCATATATAAATAGAAAGGAATCAGGATTGAGACCAGCAGGTTGCAGGGACCCACACATGCAGCACATAGGTCAGTGTGGATTTGTGGCTTGGTTTGAACCAGGGTCACTGTGGTAAAGCTGCTGACACATTAACACAGGCAGAATGCTGAGTCTGACAGTACGACTTCCCTTAATGTCAGCTCCCAACTTTCTCTCAATTCAATTTCAATGTAAGGCTTTATTGGCACAGGGAACATATATTTACCTTGCCAAAGCATGGTATGGGGCGGCAGGGTAGCCTAGTGGTTAGAGCATTGGACTAGTAACCGGAAGGTTGCGAGTTCAAACCCCCGAGCTGACAAGGTACAAATCTGTCGTTCTGCCCCTGAACAGGCAGTTAACCCACTGTTCCCAGGCCGTCATTGAAAATAAGAATTTGTTCTTAACTGACTTGCCTGGTTAAATAAAGGTAAAATAAAAAAAAAAATTAAAGTGAAATGGGTAAACAGAAGTAAATATTATTAACAATAACACTCACACACGTTCCAAAAGAATAAGGACATTCAAATGTCAAGTGATGTCTATGTACCGTGTTGTAATGATGTGCAACTAGTTCAAGTACAAAAAGGGAAAATAAATAAACAATGGTGTTTGTTCTTCACTGGTTGCCCTTTTCTCGTGGCAACAGGTCACAAATCTTGCTGCTGTGATGGCACACTGTGGTATTTCACCCAGTAGATATGGGAGTTTATCAAAATTGGGTTTGTTTTCAAATTCTTTGTGGGTCTGTGTAATCTGAGGGAAATATGTCTCTCTAAAATGGTCATACATTTGGCAGGTTAGGAAGTGCAGCTCAGTTTCCACCTCATTTTGTGGGCAGTGTGCACATAACCTGTCTTCTCTTGAGAGCCAGGTCTGCCTACGGCAGCCTTAGTCAATAGCAAGGCTATGCTCACTGAGTCTGTACATAGTCAAAGCTTTCCTTAAGTTTGGGTCAACTCTTGTTTTTTGTTGATTCTTTCCATTGTGTCAAGTAATTATCTTTTTTTTTTCTCATGATTTGGTTGGGTCTAATTGTGTTGCTGTCCTGAGGCTCTGTGAGGTCTGTTTGTGAACAGAGCCCCAGGACCAGCTTGCTTAGTGGACTCTTCTCCAGGTTCATCTCTCTGTGGGTGATGGCTTTGTTATGGAATGTTTGGGAATCGCTTCCTTTTAGGTGGTTGTAGAATTTAACAGCTATTTTCAGGATTTTGGTCATTAGCGGCCTAATTCTACTCTGCATGCATTATTTGGTGTTTTACGTTGTACACGGTGGATATGCAGAGTCTCAATTTGGTGTTTGTCCCAGTTTGTGAAATCTTGGTTGGTGAGCAGACCCCAGACCTCCCAAAAATAAAGGGCAATGGGTTCTATAACTGATTCAAGTATTTTTAGCCAGATCCTAATTGGTATGTCGAATTTGCCTTTTCTCTCAGTACGTTTAAGGCTTTGTGGAAGTTACCTGTGTGCCGCTGATGTTTAGGCCAAGGTATGTATCGTTTTTTGTGTGCTCTAGGGCAACGGTGTCTAGATGGAATTTG
>NW_027261001.1:262500-267500 GCF_045791955.1 Oncorhynchus clarkii lewisi
TCTCAGTCAACTTAACAGCTAAAATAAGGGTTATTCAAAAATAAAATGTCAGTGTGGAAGCTAATGTGAGAGTAAACCTGTTTTTTTCTTTCAAATATTTTGTATTAAACACACACAAGAATGGTGTATAGGTATACAAGACAGGTATACAATTCTTATCTAAACATAAAAGAGCATACAGGAACAACAAGACCCAGAGTTCTGGGTGCAAAACAAACTGCTCGGGTAGCAGGGCCAAATGCTCGGGTGGCGGGGCCAAATGCTCGGGTGGCGGGGCCAAATGCTCGGGTGGCGGGGCCAACTGCTCGGGTGGCGGGGCCAACTGCTCGGGTGGCGGGGCCAACTGCTCGGGTGGCGGGGCCAACTGCTCGGGTGGCGGGGCCAACTGCTCGGGTGGCGGGGCCAACTGCTCGGGTGGCGGGGCCAACTGCTCGGGTGGCGGGGCCAACTGCTCGGGTGGCGGGGCCAACTGCTCGGGTGGCAGGGCCAGGACATGCTGCCCAAAGGTAGATTAAGATATTACAATTGAGAGTGCGTTAATAAGTACAAATTCACAGCGCCGACTCGTCCAAGTAGGAGAGGAAAGGCTGCCAGATTTGATCAAATGTTGATCATTTATTGTTCAGAATATATCTAATTCTTTCTAAGTGTACAGTGTTTGCCAATTCACTGAGCCATAATTTGGTAGAGGGCGCTTCCCTCCTTTTCCAAAACAGCAAGATTAGTTTTTTTGCCGAAATGAGACCATAAGAGATTAGTTGTTTTTGGGGGTTGGTTAATCCGTTTAGGGCAGGGGTGTCAAAGTCAAATGGACGGAGGGCCAAATAAAAAAATCAGCTACAAGACGAGGGCCGGACTGTTCGAATGTTCATTGAAAATTTTTTAAATGACGCATATAGTCTAGTGAACCTAATTGAACCTACTGAAAACCTAACAAATATATTACAATATGATCAGATAAATAAAGCAATATTTTCTTATGGCTCTGTCAGTAATCTTTAATTTTCAACAGACACAAAAGACAAATTTCCTTTATATAAATATCCCCATAACATGAACATTAAATGAAAGAAACCGGTATTCAAGGCACCATCAGTAGACTATATTTTCTATTTTAGCAAAAGTGGGCTAAATTTACTTCAAAGAAAAAACAATAATAGCAATTTTCTATCATCCACTCAACTGAAATATTTTTAAAATATAATTGGATTGAAATACAAAAAAATAAAGTGCAAAAATCTATTAATCAAAAACAACACTTTGTTTAAGGAGAAGTAACATGCAGTGAAAACAAATATTAAATTTTAACTTTTAAACTTGAACTGAGTAAAAACTCTAAATATGTGATTGCACAGTAATGTTCACTTGTTTGAGGTTGAGGGTGATACTTGGTGGTGTCCCATCTTTTCCACAAGTTCATCAATGTTCGGGGTAAGGCTCTGAGCTGAAGAAATCCTCAGAATTGAGTGGAGGTGTTCAGCAGTAAGTCGACTTCTGTGTGATGTTTTGTTCAGGTTCATCAAAGAAAACAGTTGTTCACACAGGTATGTGCTGCCAAACATAGACAACGTTTGAGCAGCCTGGATGCGCAGCTGGGGCATTGTGCCGGGGAGGAAACGGGCGAACTCCGCAGCACCCACTGCCGCATATTTTGCCCTCAGTGCATCATTGCATTGGAGGTCAATCAACTCCATTTGGAGGTTTGGTGGTGAGCTTTCCACGTCAACAGCAAATGGGTTACCGAGCAGTTCCAACCTGCTTTTTTGTGCTTCAAAGTCAGCAAATCGGCGTCGAAAGTCAGCGGCAAGCATACCTATTTTATCAGCCAACTGTGTGCTCGGGAACGCACTGGTAGAGAGCTTCTCTTTCATGGTCTGGCAGCTGGGAAAGTGGCTCAAATTTTCTTTCCGCATCTGCGTCTCCCACAGAGTCAGTTTGGTTTTAAATGCCTTCACTGTACTGTACATATCAGAGATGACACGATCCCGACCCTGCAGCTGCAAGTTTATTGCATTCAGATGACTCGTAATGTCACACAGAAAAGCCATTTCACACAGAAACATTTCGTCTCGGAGTTGTGTTGTGTCTTTCCCTTTGCTGTCCAAGAACAGACAAATCTCCTCACGAAGCTCGAAACATCTTTGAAGCACCTTTCCCTGGCTTAGCCATCGCACCTCTGTGTGATAAGGCAAATCACCATGCTCCGTTTCTAACTCCGTCAGAAATGCCTTGAACTGGCGGTGATTCAAACCTTTGGCTCTGATAAAGTTAACTGTGCGCGTGATGATGCTCATTACATGCTCCATTTTCAAGGCTTTACCGCACAACGCTTCCTGGTGTATGATACAATGATAAGCTGTCAGCTCACCTGTCGCGTTTTCCTCTTGCATCTTTTCCCGTATCTTCGCCACCAGTCCGCTCCTGTGTCCACACATCGCAGGTGCTCCGTCGGTTGTCAAACCCACGAGTTTTTCCCAAGGCAGCTCCATCTCATTTACACATCTTGACACCTCTTCATACAAATCATGCCCCGTAGTTGTGCCATGCATAGGACGTAAAGCCAAAAACTCCTCTGTCACGCTTAGGTTGGAGTCCACTCCGCGGATGAAAATTGACAACTGGGCAATGTCAGAAATGTCGGTGCTCTCATCCACAGCCAAGGAATATGCAATAAAATCTTTTCCCTTTTTCACAAGCTGCTCTTTTAGATTGATGGACAACTGGTCTACTCTCTCGGCAATGGTGTTTCTGCTCAGACTCACATTTAAAAAGAGTTGCCTTTTTTCTGGGCAAACTTCGTCACAAACTTTAATCATGCAGTTTTTGATGAAATCCCCCTCCGTAAATGGCCGGGCTGATTTAGCGATCTCTTCTGCCAAAATAAAACTGGCCTTGACAGCAGCCTGGCCTTGTGATTTGGCTTTTTTGAACAGAGCCTGTCGAGATTTGAGGCCTCGTTTTAATTCCTCTGCCTTTTGTAGCCTTTGTTCCATGTCCATATTCTTGTTTTTGTCCGCGTGTTTCGTTTCATAATGTCGTCTCAGATTATACTCTTTCAGTACCGCCACACTTTCTCCACACAGAAGACACACAGGTTTTCCAGCTACCTTCGTGAACATATACTCCGACTCCCACCTTGTTTGAAACCCCCGGTTCTCAGTATCCACCTTCCGTTTTGCCATTTTTGATGGGTATCTGAAAGTTAATTTTACTGTGATGCTGACGACTGCTGTGCCAATAAATATTGAAATGAAGCAGCCTACTGCTCGGTGCGTCACCTTTGCATTGTGGGAAATGTAGTATTGGTGCGTGTAAAAGATCTGCGGGCTGCCGGCTTGCTGCGGGCCGGTTCTAATAATAAATCAAGATCATCCCAGGGGCCGTAAAAAACCTTCTTGCGGGCCGGATGTGGCCCGCGGGCCTTGACTCTGACATATGTGGTTTAGGGACTCAGATACTCCCAGGATTATCAGAAGTGGGTCTGGATCTATTGAAGTCTCCAAAACCTCAGAGAGGATCCCAAAAATTCCACACCAATAACCATGCAAGCTAGAGCACAGGGCAAAGCAGTGGAGTAGTGTACCCTGCGCAGCCTGACATTTATCACACATATGGGATGTATCAGGAAATATCCTATGCAGTTTAGTTTTGGAATAGTGTAAAAAGTAAACCTGTTTAAATGGCAGTGTTGTTGACAGAGTGGATCACTCACATGTATGTATACACGGAGGTACCAACACACATGTATGTATACACGGAGGCACCAACACACATGTATGTACACACGGAGGCACCAACACACATGTATGTACACACGGAGGCACCAACACACATGTATGTATACACGGAGGCACCAACACACATGTATGTATACACGGAGGCACCAACACACATGTATGTATACACGGAGGTACCAACACACATGTATGTACACACGGAGGCACCAACACACATGTATGTATACACGGAGGCACCAACACACATGTATGTATACACGGAGGCACCAACACACATGTATGTACACACGGAGGCACCAACACACATGTATGTACACACGGAGGCACCAACACACATGTATGTATACACGGAGGCACCAACACACATGTATGTATACACGGAGGTACCAACACACATGTATGTATACACGGAGGCACCAACACACATGTATGTACACACGGAGGCACCAACACACATGTATGTATACACGGAGGCACCAACACACATGTATGTATACACGGAGGCACCAACACACATGTATGTATACACGGAGGTACCAACACACATGTATGTACACACGGAGGCACCAACACACATGTATGTACATACGGAGGCACCAACACACATGTATGTATACACGGAGGTACCAACACACATGTATGTACACACGGAGGCACCAACACACATGTATGTATACACGGAGGCACCAACACACATGTATGTATACACGGAGGCACCAACACACATGTATGTATACACGGAGGCACCAACACACATGTATGTATACACGGAGGCACCAACTCACCCCCAATGGCTTCTAGCTCTATTGATTTAGAGGACAGTGTTAATTCAGCCAGACACAGCAGCTAGATGAATACTTCAGGCTTACTGTGTACATCTGCACCTAGTTATCTTAAACACGGATAAAGCAACCTACAGTATCTGTGCACTGATAAGCAGATGTACATGTGTAACCTGGTTATCTTAAACACGGATAAAGCAACCTACAGTATCTGTGCACTGATAAGCAGATGTACATCTGCACATGGTTATCTTAAACACGGATAAAGCAACCTACAGTATCTGTGCACTGATAAGCAGATGTACATGTGTAACCTGGTTATCTTAAACACAGATAAAGCAACCTACAGTATCTGTACACTGATAAGCAGATGTACATGTGTAACCTGGTTATCTTAAACACGGATAAAGCAACCTACAGTATCTGTGCACTGATAAGCAGATGTACATGTGTAACCTGCGTTGGTAAAGAAAAAACAACA
>NW_027261001.1:272500-332500 GCF_045791955.1 Oncorhynchus clarkii lewisi
TAGTTGTAGTTCTGATGTAATGATGGTGGTGGTAGTAGTAGTAGTAACGATGATGGTAGTTGTAGTTCTGATGTAATGATGGTGGTGGTAGTAGTAGTAGTAACGATGATGGTAGTTGTAGTTCTGATGTAATGATGGTGGTGGTAGTAGTAGTAGTAACGATGATGGTAGTTGTAGTTCTGATGTAATGATGGTGGTGGTAGTAGTAGTAGTAATGATGATGGTAGTTGTAGTTCTGATGTAATGATGGTGGTGGTAGTAGTAGTAGTAACGATGATGGTAGTTGTAGTTCTGATGTAATGATGGTGGTGGTAGTAGTAGTAGTAACGATGATGGTAGTTGTAGTTCTGATGTAATGATGGGGGTGGTAGTAGTAGTAGTAACGATGATGGTAGTTGTAGTTCTGATGTAATGATGGTGGTGGTAGTTGTAGTAGTAATGATGATGGTGGTTGTAGTTCTGATGTAATGATGGTGGTGGTAGTAGTAACGATGATGGTAGTTTTAGTTCTGATGTAATGATGGTGGTGGTAGTTGTAGTAGTAATGATGATGGTAGTTGTAGTTCTGATGTAATGATGGTGGTGGTAGTAGTAGTAGTAACGATGATGGTAGTTGTAGTTCTGATGTAATGATGGTGGTGGTAGTAGTAGTAGTAATGATGATGGTAGTTGTAGTTCTGATGTAATGATGGTGGTGAAAGGAGAAAACAGAGAGGGGAAAGAGAAAATAAATAGAAGGGAAAAGAGAGAGAGAGAGAGCGAGAGAGAGAGAGAGAGGGGGGACTGAAACCATCCTACAGACCATAACACTATCTCGTAGAGTTTTCTACATTACTGGAGATTTGAGTTATTTCCGTTGTGCATTCAATGTGAATTACATAGATTCGCCTTGAAATAGACACCATTCAGGTGGCATTGATTTGGCTCTCGGCGGCTCCAGGTAACAGCATGCAGGATAATTATAAGGCTCTGTACACATGGTGTACCTGTTCTCTTCCTGGCACCGGGAGGCTGGATCATAGTGGTTATATGTCTTCTGACTGGGCCTGGCTAATTGCCTTTTAAATGACTGTCTTTAGACTGTCTGTTTCCTGGAAGGACTACTGTGTGATTATGGACGGGGTGAGATCGTATGGTCACCTTGATGGGGAGGGAAAAACACATATTCACACACACACATAAACACACATAACACCCCCCCCCCCCCCCCCCCCCCCCCCACACACACACACACACACACAGTGCTGAGTCTTTAGTGTGCTGAGGTGGATGATGTATTATATTGTAGTCCAACACAGTAATGAAAGTATTTCTTTAAAAAAATGAATAAAGGATCGACTCTGTCAGGTCCAGATAAGGTGAAAGTCGTTTTTTTTATTGAGGTTTTAAACGTGAATATGAGTTTGTCCTGGCTGCAGCTAGTCCCTGGGCCTGTCACACACACACGCACGCACGCACACACGCACACACACACACACGGCACAGATGCATTACGGCTGCTGCTGAAGCCATTGCTGATTGCTAACCACCAGTCATTTCCATTGATTACGATTTGTCATCATTGAGAAAATGGAGAACCTCTGACAATGTGGATAATCTTATAGTTTGAGATCATCGAGAGAGAGAGAGAGAGAGAGAGAGAGAGAAATACAGAGAGAGAGAGAAAGACAGAGAGAGAGAGAGAGAGAGAGAGAGAGAGAGAGAGAGAGAGAGAGAGAGAAAGAGAAAGAGAAATTCATTTTCTATTCATCGGGCAAGTAGCGGTAAGACAATCGCAAAGTAATGACCGACGTCAACCATCACAATGGTAGGCTGCGAGGAGACTCCTACGGTAGGTACACATATAAGTCATCTCTTGGCAGTAGTACTGTGGACTACTTTATCATTGACCTCAACCCAGAGTCTCTCAGATCGTTCACAGTCACCCCACTGACACCCTTATCAGATCACAGCAAAATCACAGTCTACTTGAACAGAGCAATACTCAATCATGAGGCATCAAAGCCAAAGGAACTGAATAATACTAAGAAATGCTATAGATGGAAGGAAAGTAGTGTGGAAAGCTACCAAAAAACAATTAAGCAACAACAAATTCAATCCCATTCAGACAACTTCCTGGATAAAAGGTTTCAGTGTAATAGTGAAGGCGTAAACATGGCAGTAGAAAACCTAAACAGTATATTTGACCTCTCAGCTTCCCCATCAAATCAAAAAATGTCAAACAGAAAAACAACAATGACAAATGGTTTGATGAAGAATGCAAAAACCTAAAAAAATAAATTGAGAAACCTATCCAACCAAAAACAGAGCCAGAAAAGCTGAGCCTTTTTATTGAATATTTTATTTCACCTTTATTTAACCAGGTAGGCCAGTTGATAACAAGTTCTCATTTACAACTGTGACCTGGCCAAGATAAAGCAAAGCAGTGCAACAAAAACAACAACACAGAGTTACACATAAACAGACGTACAGTCAATAACACAATAGAAAAAATATATATACAGTGTATGCAAATGTAGTAAGATTAGGGAGGAAAGGCAATAAATAGTCCATAGAGGGGAAATCATTATAATTTAGCATTAACACTGGAGTGATAGATGTGCAGATGATGATGTGCAAGTAGAGATACTGGAGTGCAAAAGAGCAACAAAAAAAAAGAACAATATGGGGATGAGGTAGTTGGGTGGGCTATTTACAGATGGGCTATATACAGGTACAGTTATCGGTAAGATGCTCTGATAGCTGGTGCTTAAAGTTAGTGAGGGAGATGTAAGACTCCAGCTTCAGTGATTTTTGCAATTCGTTCCAGTCATTGGCAGCAGAGAACTGGAAGGATATCCACTATTTCTAATGTGTCCATAATATTTGTGATTTCCTTAAGGGCACGGTGATGATAGTTTGTAGAGTGATTACCTTTACGGTCCATTGAGGTACTTAACGCAGTGTTATAGTCTCCTACCATAATGATTTGATCATTTGTTGCCTGTAAGTTCAATAAATTGGTATAAATGTTTATGAAGAAGTGTGGATCATCCTGATTTGGACAATATAGATTAATGAGCCAAATCTCCTTTTCGTCCACTCTCATATTCAAAAGGATCCACCTTCCTTGTGAATCATTCCTGACTATTTGCACATTCAGATCGAAATGTTTGTTAATTAGTATCATCACACCTTCTGAGTTCCTTTGTCCATGACAGAAACATATTTCACCACCCCGTTCCTTTTTCTACGCAACTTCATCTAAGGATGTAGAGTGAGTTTCCTGTAAACAACCTCATCTAAGGATGTAGAGTGAGTTTCCTGTAAACAACCTCATCTAAGGATGTAGAGTGAGTTTCCTGTAAACAACCTCATCTAAGGATGTAGAGTGAGTTTCCTGTAAACAACCTCATCTAAGGCTGTAGAGTGAGTTTCCTGTAAACAACCTCATCTAAAGATGTAGAGTGAGTTTCCTGTAAACAACCTCATCTAAGGATGTAGAGTGAGTTTCCTGTAAACAACCTCATCTAAGGATGTAGAGTGAGTTTCCTGTAAACAACCTCATCTAAGGATGTAGAGTGAGTTTCCTGTAAACAACCTCATCTAAGGATGTAGAGTGAGTTTCCTGTAAACAACCTCATCTAAGGATGTAGAGTCAGTTTCCTGTAAACAGTATATGATATATTCCTTTTCTTTTAGCCATCTAAAGACTGATCTTCTTTTTTTATAATCTGCTAAACCGTTACAATTATAACCTGCTATACTTATTTAACCCCTTACCTTAACTAGATACTGTTCTCAGTCTAAATTGACCATAATTAGTGCTAGTAAAGTAACTGCCATCAGAGGTATTATGAAGGTCAAAACTAGAGCATCAAATGTCTGATATTTAGAATTCAAGAAATAGGTTCTAGCAATATGTGTTTTATTCCTTGCCTGTTTGCCTGCCAATGCCACAGATGTTAGAACATTGAGACAAGATATTATGTGTGTAGTAAATCTGAGTAGGTTGATGTGTATGATATTGGATGTGATTTAGTAAGAGTGTGTACGATGGCTGTATAAGAGTAAGACTATAATGTGTGATGTCCAAATACATTTGCATGGTTGAGTGTCTATGTGTGTAACATCTAGTGCGTATTGCCTTAATATTCACGATGATAATTGTAATCCATATCGTGTCACCGTCGTAGTTGCATCATAATTACCTTTAACATCATTGAAAAACACATCCCAGCAAGAGACCTTGCGTTACTATAGAGACGGCTTCACTACAGTACACACGTATTTCATACAATATGTTATTATTCCCCAATGCCCTTATTCTGATATCTTCCCCTTGCTTGTTGTAAACATATATAAACAATATGTTATTATTCCCCAATGCCCTTATTCTGATATCTTCCCCTTGCTTGTTCTAAACATATATAAACAATATGTTATTATTCCCCAATGCCCTTATTCTGATATCTTCCCCTTGCTTGTTGTAAACATATATAAACAATATGTTATTATTCCCCAATGCCCTTATTCTGATATCTTCCCCTTGCTTGTTGTAAACATATATAAACAATATGTTATTATTCCCCAATGCCCTTATTCTGATATCTTCCCCTTGCTTGTTGTAAACATATATAAACAATATGTTATTATTCCCCAATGCCCTTATTCTGATATCTTCCCCTTGCTTGTTGTAAACATATATAAACAATATGTTATTATTCCCCAATGCCCTTATTCTGATATCTTCCCCTTGCTTGTTCTAAACATATATAAACTTGTAGACAAATACATAAACAAGATAGACAAACAATAAACACATGAAATTATAAAACAGTTCTCGACAATAGAGAGAGAGGGAGAGGAGAGAAAAGAGAGAAAGAGAGAGTGAGAGAAGAGAGCGAGATCAGGTGTGTGTGTGTGTGTGTGTGTGTGTGTGTGTGTATGATCAGCTCCTTTTGTTGGTGTGTTCAAATTTTGCGATGATCGGTTGGGGACCCTTGGTCTTTTCGCTCTGAGCGCCAAGTCTGTGTACTCGGTGGAAAGCCACCTTGTTTACAGTCTCTTTCGGAAGTTTCAAGGCGGATTGCACAAATTCTCTGATCGCGCCCTCTGAATTATTTGAAGCGTCCTCAGGAATCCTAGAATAAATTAGATTTTCACGCATGCTATGACTTTGTATGTCTAGTAGCGACTCCTTCATGTTTTCCCTGAGTAGACAATCCATGTTGGAATAGTGGATTTTTACCTTGGCTGTGAGTGTCTAGTTTTCTCCTTGGAGCTTGAGAATTTCACTCTGGCTGAACTCCAAACTCCCCCTCAGCCCTGCTACCTCCTCACATAACTTTTCTAGTGTTACATGGATTCCAGCCAGAGCACTAGCCTCTACTTCAACGGTAAATAAATTGTCCTTGTCTGTAGATTAATCTGTTTTTATTTTTTTTGTCAAGTTAAAGTTCTTTTGTGAGGTAGTCGGATCTTTCCATGAAGGAGTATGTTGTTCCTCCATAGCGTAAAGCTGTTGGTACTCATTGATTTCCCTCAGGATCTCCTTAGTATCCAGGCTGGTACTCGTTGATTTCGCTCAGGATCTCCTTAATATCCAGGCTGGTACTCGTTGATTTCCCTCAGGATCTCCTTAGTATCCAGGCTGGTACTCGTTGATTTCCCTCAGGATCTCCTTAGTATCCAGGCTGGTACTCGTTGATTTCCCTCAGGATCTCCTTAGTTTCCAGGCTGGTACTCGTTGATTTCCCTCAGGATCTCCTTAGTTTCCAGGCTGGTACTTGTTGATTTCCCTCAGGATCTCCTTAGTATCCAGGCTGGTACTCGTTGATTTCCCTCAGGATCTCCTTAGTATCCAGGTTGGCTCTTTACTGCAAACAGTTGTTTAATGAAAAGATAACAATGAGTCTTTCCCACGACGACGACAGGTGTCTGTAGTACAGCCAGCTAGCACTCGCGGAATTCACACAGACTTGCAGTCCCAGCCGTAAAGGATAACCGCGTCGTGGAATCCTTAGCAACAAAACTTTAGGTCTGATTCAAATCGATTTAATGAAACAATTTTAATATAAACAACAAACCGAGTGTAGACAGTATAATATTATGTTGCCCGCTCTGATGACGTGCCTGATGACGTATCGACATACCTACAGCAGCACCTAGATCTTCTGCACAGATTCTGCCAGACATGGGCCCTGACAGTAAATCTCAGTAAAACAAAAATAATGGTGTTCTAAAAAAGGTCCAGTTGCCAGGACCACAAATACAAATTACATCTAGACACCGCTGCCCTAGAGCACACAAAAAACTATACATACCTTGACCTAAACATCAGCGTCACAGGTAACTTCCACAAAGTTGTGAATGATCTGAAAGACATTCTATGCCATCAAAAGGAACATAAAATTCTACATACTAATTAGGATCTGGCTAAAAATACTTGAATCAGTTATAGAACCCATTGCCCTTTATGGTTGAGAGGTCTGGGATCAGCTCTCCAACCAAGAATTCACAAAATGGGACAAACACCAAATTGAGACTCTGCATACAGAAGTCTGCAAAAATATCCTCAGTATACAACGTAAATCACCAAATAATGCATGCAGAGTAGAATTAATCCGATACCCGCTAATGACCAAAATCCTGAAAATAGCTGTTAAATTCTACAACTACCGAAAAGGAAGCGATTGTAAAACCTTCCATAACAAAGCCATCACCTACAGAGAGATGAATCTGGAGAATAGTCCACTAAGCAAGCTGGTCCTGGGGCTCTGTGAGGTCTGTTTGTGACACAGCAACACAATTAGACTCAACCAAATCATGAGAAAAAAAAGATAATTACTTGACACATTGGAAAGAATTTACCAAAAAACAGAGCAAACTAGAATGCTATTTGGCCCTAAACAGAAAGAACACAGTGGCATAATACCTGACCACTGTAACTGACCCAAACTTAAGAAAGCTTTGACTATGTACAGACTCAGTAAGCCTTGCTATTGAGAAAGGTTGCCGTAGGCAGACCGGGCTCTCAAGAGAAGACTATGTGGCTATGTACACACTGACCACAAAATGAGGTGGAAACTGAGCTGCACTTCTTAACCTCCTGCCAAATGCATGAATATATTAGAGACACATATTTCCCTCAGATTTGATAAACTCCCATATCTATTGAGTGAAATACCACAGTGTGCCATCATGGCAGAATGATTTGTGACCTGTTCCCACAAGAAAAGGGCAACCAGTGAAGAACAACCACCATTGTAAATATGACCCACATGTATGTTTATTTATCTTCCCTTTTGTACTTTAACTATTTGCACATAATATGACATTTGAAATGTCTTTATTTTGCATCTCTTGTAAGTGTAATGTTTACTGTTCATTTTTATTGTTAATTTCACTTTTGCTTATTATCTACTTAACATATGTTTCCCACGCCAATAAAGCCCTTGAACTTAATTGAATTGAGAGACAGGGAGAGCTAGAGAGGAAGAGAGAGAGAGAGAGAGATAGTGTTTATTATCTATTTCACTTGCTTTGGCAATGTAAACATATGTTTCCCATGCCAATAAAGTTAAATTGAAATTGAATTGAGAGGTAGAGTGAGAGAAAGAGAGGCAGAGAGAGAAAGATAAATTAAATTGCTATTCATCGGGCAAGTAGAGGTAAGACAATTGTTAAGTAATTAAGCAATTACGTTTTGGAAACATCTAATATACAGTGCCTTGCGAAAGTATTCGGCCCCCTTGAACTTTGCGACCTTTTGCCACATTTCAGGCTTCAAACATAAAGATATAAAACTGTATTTTTTTGTGAAGAATCAACAACAAGTGGGACACAATCATGAAGTGGAACGACATTTATTGGATATTTCAAACTTTTCTAACAAATCAAAAACTGAAAAATTGGGCGTGCAAAATTATTCAGCCCCTTTACTTTCAGTGCAGCAAACTCTCTCCAGAAGTTCAGTGAGGATCTCTGAATGATCCAATGTTGACCTAAATGACTAATGATGATAAATACAATCCACCTGTGTGTAATCAAGTCTCCGTATAAATGCACCTGCACTGTGATAGTCTCAGAGGTCCGTCAAAAGCGCAGAGAGCATCATGAAGAACAAGGAACACACCAGGCAGGTCCGAGATACTGTTGTGAAGAAGTTTAAAGCCGGATTTGGATACAAAAAGATTTCCCAAGCTTTAAACATCCCAAGGAGCACTGTGCAAGCGATAATATTGAAATGGAAGGAGTATCAGACCACTGCAAATCTACCAAGACCTGGCCGTCCCTCTAAACTTTCAGCTCATACAAGGAGAAGACTGATCAGAGATGCAGCCTAGAGGCCCATGATCACTCTGGATGAACTGCAGAGATCTACAGCTGAGGTGGGAGACTCTGTCCATAGGACAACAATCAGTCGTATATTGCACAAATCTGGCCTTTATGGAAGAGTGGCAAGAAGAAAGCCATTTCTTAAAGATATCCATAAAAAGTGTTGTTTAAAGTTTGCCACAAGCCACCTGGGAGACACACCAAACATGTGGAAGAAGGTGCTCTGGTCAGATGAAACCAAAATTGAACTTTTTGGCAACAATGCAAAACGTTATGTTTGGCGTAAAAGCAACACAGCTCATCACACCATCCCCACTGTCAAACATGGTGGTGGCAGCATCATGGTTTGGGCCTGCTTTTCTTCAGCAGGGACAGGGAAGATGGTTAAAATTGATGGGAAGATGGATGGAGCCAAATACAGGACCATTCTGGAAGAAAACCTGATGGAGTCTGCAAAAGACCTGAGACTGGGACGGAGATTTGTCTTCCAACAAGACAATGATCCAAAACATAAAGCAAAATCTACAATGGAATGGTTCAAAAATAAACATATCCAGGTGTTAGAATGGCCAAGTCAAAGTCCAGACCTGAATCCAATCGAGAATCTGTGGAAAGAACTGAAAACTGCTGTTCACAAATGCTCTCCATCCAACCTCACTGAGCTTGAGCTGTTTTGCAAGGAGGAATGGGAAAAAATGTCAGTCTCTCGATGTGCAAAACTGATAGAGACATACCCCAAGCGACTTACAGCTGTAATCGCAGCAAAAGGTGGCGCTACAAAGTATTAACTTAAGGGGGCTGAATAATTTTGCACGCCCAATTTTTCAGTTTTTGATTTGTTAAAAAAGTTTGAAATATCCAAGAAATGTCGTTCCACTTCATGATTGTGTCCCACTTGTTGTTGATTCTTCACAAAAAAATACAGTTTTATATCTTTATGTTTGAAGCCTGAAATGTGGCAAAAGGTCGCAAAGTTCAAGGGGGCCGAATACTTTCGCAAGGCACTGTACAGTGACCCCCTCTCATATCATTACCAAGCCCTGAAATGCCAAGAGCTGAGCAAAGAAGAGTCCCCTCATCCAGCTCGTCCTAGGGCTGAGTTCACAAACCTGTTCTACTAACACACTGAAGCCTCAGTCCCCTCATCCAGCTCGTCCTGGGGCTGAGTTCAAAAACCTGTTCTCCTAACACACTGAAGCCTCAGGACCAGAACATCCAATCAATCAGAATAAACCAAAGTACAACAGTGTCAAAACTACATTGCTTATTGGGAAACACAAGCACAAAGCAAAATGCAGTGCTATCTGTCCCTACATCGACAGTACACTGTGGCTAACTATTTGACCATGGTTACTGATCAAAACCTTAGAAAAACCTTGACAAAGTACAGGCTCAGTGAGCACAGCCTTGCCATTGAGATGGGTAGACACAGGGAAACCTGGCTCCCCGTAGAGGAAAGGCTGTGAAACCACTGCACCACAGCAGAACCTGAGAGAGAGCTGCACTTCCTGACAAAATGTAAAAAATATAAAACAATTAGAGTGTGTCATTTCTCCAAATTTGAAAACCTTATTCAAGGTTTCAAAGACCTCTCTGATGAGAGTAGGCTACCCGTCCTGTTGGGGGAGGACGCAGAGAGCTGTGTATTGGCAGCGCACTACATTGCTGCCTGCCATAAGATGAGGGACAGTGTCTGACAGACCAATCAACCTGCACATGTCCTCTACTGTGTGCTTATTGTTATTGTTCAATCTGTGGTTATTTTGACCCTTGGTTACTGTTGTTACTGTTGTCCCGTTGACAATATTATTGTTATTTAAATGTTGTTAATATTGTAAATCTCCAAAGTAAGCCTTTGCAATACATACATTGTTACGTCATGCCAATAAAGCAAATTGAATTGAGAGAGGTACAGTAGAGAGAGAGAACGTGTGTATATTATTGTTTGCTTGTGTAGGGTCTGTGGGACCGGTCCTGATGCCTGATGTCAGGATGTTTGTCTTTAAGAGTTGTGTGTGATTGTGAGTGTCGTTGGAGTGACTGCAGCAATACATGTCCACGTTACTGGATGGAGTCCGGCTGAGTCCGAGAACGTCATCGAAGGACGGGTGAGCAAAACAACATGACTGTGAGTAATGTCCAATGTCCATTTCTGAGGTGGCAGGTAGCCTAGTGGTTAAGAGTGTTGGGCCAATAACCAAAAGGGTACTGGTTCGAATCCCTGAGCAGACTAGGTGAAAAATATGCCGATGTGCCCTTGAGTAAGGCACTTGACCTCAATTGTTCCTGTAAGACGCTCCCCACTCCCTTTCACCCTCAGAACATGGACTCTACAAGGTGTTGTAAGACGCTCCCCACTCCCTTTCACCCTCAGAACATGGACTCTACAAGGTGTTGTAAGACTCTCCCCACTCCCTTTCACCCTCAGAACATGGACTCTACAAGGTGTAGTAAGACTCTCCCCACTCCCTTTCACCCTCAGAACATGGACTCTACAAGGTGTAGTAAGACTCTCCCCACTCCCTTTCACCCTCAGAACATGGACTCTACAAGGTGTTGTAAGACTCTCCCCACTCCCTTTCACCCTCAGAACATGGACTCTACAAGGTGTAGTAAGACTCTCCCCACTCCCTTTCACCCTCAGAACATGGACTCTACAAGGTGTAGTAAGACGCTCCCCACTCCCTTTCACCCTCAGAACGGCCTCAGTTCTTCAGAACATGGACTCTACAAGGTGTTGAAAGCGTTCCACAGGGATGCTGGTCCATGTTGACTCCAAGGCTTCCCACAGTTGTGTCATGTTGGCTGGATGTCCTTTGGGTGGTAGACCATTCTTGGTACACACGGGAAACTGTTCGTGACACAAACCGCTGTGTCTGGCACCTACTACCATACCCCGTTCAAAGGCACTTAAATCTGTTGTCTTGCCCATTCACCCTCTGAATGACACACATACACAATCCATGTCTCAATTGTCTCAAGGCTTAAAATTATTTATTTAACCTGCCTTCTTCCCTTAATCTACACTGATTGGAGTGGATTTAACAACCGACATCAATGAGGGATCATAGTTTTCCTAATGTTTTTTCCACTCTGTGTGCGTGTGTGTACATGAATTAACATCTATGTGAGTGTGTATATTTTAGAGTATTTGTCTCTGTGTTACCCTGTGGGCAGTATCCTATAATTCCTGTTGGCACTCAGCCCTGGATCAGCTCTACAGGACTATAATATCTATGGTGGTCTCAGCTCTACAGGACTATAATATCTATGGTGGTCTCAGCTCTACAGGATTATAATATCTATGGTGGTCTCAGCTCTACAGGACTATAATATCTATGGTGGTCTCAGCTCTACAGGACTATAATATCTATGGTGGTCTCAGCTCTGCAGGATTATAATATCTATGGTGGTCTCAGCTCTGCAGGATTATAATATATATGGTGGTCTCAGCTCTGCAGGACTATAATATCTATGGTGGTCTCAGCTCTACAGGACTATAATATCTATGGTGGTCTCAGCTCTGCAGGATTATAATATCTATGGTGGTCTCAGCTCTACAGGACTATAATATCTATGGTGGTCTCAGCTCTACAGGACTATAATATCTATGGTGGTCTCAGCTCTACAGGACTATAATATCTATGGTGGTCTCAGCTCTACAGGACTATAATATCTATGGTGGTCTCAGCTCTGCAGGACTATAATATCTATGGTGGTCTCAGCTCTACAGGACTATAATATCTATGGTGGTCTCAGCAGGCAGGTCACCTGTGATACAAGTCAATATTGGACGTTTATCCATGTCTGAGGTTGTTGGCAGATGATGTGCCTCTAGGGGCAACAGTGAGAGCTGTTGTTTTGCTAGGCGTTGTGGATAGGGAATGCAGATGGGCGCTGGTTGTGGATGGGGATAAGCATCTGCCTCTGTTGCATGTTCGAATCCAGTGATAGAAAGACATTTTGATTTGAATCCTATCTCAGACCTTAAATGGTTAACCCTTTAAGGTTTGGGATTAACTCTGAATGGTAAATGGTTAACCCTTTAAGGTTTGGGATTAACTCTGAATGGTAAATGGTTAACCCTTTAAGGTTTGGGATTAACTCTGAATGGGAAATGGTTAACCCTTTAAGGTTTGGGATTAACTCTGAATGGTAAATGGTTAACCATTTACCATTCAGAGTTAAAGGGATAATCCACCCCCAGATCTAAAAATCATGAAACTCCTGTCAATTTCATAAAAGCCTATGTTTAATCAGTATCTCCAGTCATTCTCATGATGTTTGTTATCCCCTATCACATTTCCTAACGCTTTTATAAGAGATGAACATTCTCTCTCTCTAGAGTGGATGAGGAATCCAATGTTCTGAACCACTTCAGACTGAAACTCATCAGAAGTATTTCAGCGGGAAAGCAACGTTGCTCTGGGCAGAGATGCCATTTATAGCTCAATGGCAGAGACGAACTGCAAGTTGAACTTGGTGAGTAATACTCCTAAATTGATAGCGCAGTTTTGTTAAGGTGATTTTACAGCTAGCTACTTCACATGCTGATATGGATTTTGGTATCATTATGTGTAGCTATGTTTGAGAGAGAGAGAGAGAGAGAGAGAGAGAGAGAGAGAGAGAGAGAGAGAGAGAGAGAGAGAGAGAGAGAGAAAGAAAGAGAGAGAGAGAGAGAGAGACAGAGAGAGAGAACATTAAGGGTTTTGTTGTAGACCTGAGTTGCAACAGATTTCCCAAAAATATTTTCTCATGTTTCTACCAACCTTGTTATAACCACAAAATGAAAAATTTGTTGTGTGTTATTTAACACGGTTAATTAGAGGCTTGGGTTGGATTATCCCTTTAATGTCTAAACTTAAAACATTCCGAACCTTAAACACTTAGAAATGTAACGTTTGGAACAACTTCCAAATTTGACATTTGAGAAACATGGATGAACGTCTAATTCTGATGTGTGACTGTGAGAGCTGGTAGTGCTTCAGCTCTGCTTCAACTCTGGATCAGCTCTGCTTCAGCTCTGGTTCAGCTCTGCTTCAGCTCTGGATCAGCTCTGCTTCAGCTCTGGATCAGCTCTGCTTCAGCTCTGGATCAGCTCTGCTTCAGCTCTGCTTCAGCTCTGGATCAGCTCTGGATCAGCTCTGCTTCAGCTCTGGTTAAGCTCTGGTTAAGCTTTGGATCAGCTCTGCTTCAGCTCTGGTTCAGCTCTGCTACAGCTCTGGATCAGCTCTGCTTCAGCTCTGGATCAGCTCTGGATCAGCTCTGCTTCAGCTCAGCAGGACTATTTTATTGATGTGTGTCAGGGAAGAGTCTCACACTGCGCCTCTCATCTGGCCTGATAAATATCATTACCTGCTGCATTTGTTACCGCCAATTTTCCAGCCTGACATCAAGATCAGTGTGTGTGTGTGTGTGTTGTATCATGATGAGAGGCAGAAGGGAGGGGTAGGGTGGGGTATCTTAACATCAATATGATTGGTTGGTGGATAGTGAGGTTTTGCTGAGGTTGCAGCGTTATGAAAAGTTTCCTCTCCTCGCCCCAATTTAATGTGCATACGCCCGACTCAGGGGTTCAAGAGTTCAGGGGATTCGTAATACATTTTTATCACCTTGATTATATGAATTGAATTAAGTTGGTAAGGAGGGTGGGGGGAGGGAGGAGGAAGGGATGGGGAGGAAAGGGGGGACTGAGAGGCGATGGAAAGAGGGTGACAGAGAGAAACAGAGAGAGGAGGTTTAAAAAAAGAGGATGGGGGACCAATTAAAGGACCTCTCCTCAGGACCTCTCCTCATTATCAAATGGATATTTAATTAATTTCATCAAATAAATCATCTTCTTAAAAATGATAAATCAAAGACGTGTTTAGCTTTGGGTACATTGACTTGGAAAGAACTTTTCAGGAAGGGAATGAACCCAAACTGTAATGAATGGTGTGAAAAGATTTGCATAAATTATGACTAAGTGCCAATTAATACTTTTTTCTACCCTAGATGTAGACAGATTTGGCTGGGAGAGATTGTCTTGGATAAATCCATTCGATATGCATTGGATTCGCCTATTGGGTATTATTTAAATATACCCCAATTCCGCCAATCTCTCATTTCACCTACTATTACTACTCTCTATTCAAATGATGTATAATGTATTAGATTTTTTTGGAGCTTAAATTGAATCTAGGACTGGCTTAATGGCTCATGAAAATGAGTGCGTTTCATGGAATTGTTAATTTGGGTCAACATTTCTCAGCGCCTAGTTGAAAGCTCTGCAGAAGTAGTGGCCTGCACTTCACTGAACTGGAGAGGGATCTGATCCTACAGGTGTTCTGTCTTAATTTGATCACTCTGTTGTCGCAGAGGATTTTTCTGCGGCGCAGGAAATGCAAACTGGTAGTGTATTCAAAGTTTAAAAATGCTTCTAAAGTTTGTATTTTTCACTTTAAAATGTTCAATTTGATTTTCCCTACACAAACATGTCCATGAATTACAATCCGCATAATAATTCACATTTCCATTTGCTGCAGGATTATTTTCCTGCTGTGAAACAAACCACAAACTGAAAGAGCAATCAAGACTTATTTCATTGGCTCAACTATCTGTCACTCATTCTTTCCAGTTATTCAGACTGCTCTGATCCTTCCCACCCACAACTCACTCTCTCTCTCTCTTTCTCTCTCTCTCTCGAGGAAGTAGCAGCCTGATAATACAGGATGTACTGTATATCAATCCATCTGCCAATCTATCATGCCACATCATCTCTCCCATATCTCATGAATTTATCCTTCTCGGAACAGGGGAGCTGTTCTCGGTGCTCCGACTAGAGTAGCCGGATCCACAAGGGCACATCTATAATAGATCAGAAATGTGCCTGGGAAGAGTCTGAATGCCGGCTCCGTGCATTACAATGCGCTCCGAGATGCTCGCTCATAAAGCCCAGATTTTCCTTCCTTTTTTCTTCCCTCTCATTTATTTCCCTCCATTTTTCGGGGGCGCCCCTCTCTCCTTTTCAGATGATTTATTGAACGATCTTCCTCTGGACTGGATCATCCCTAAAACGTGTTGTAGCGTGTCATGATGCAATAGATTTTCTAACCCAATCCCCTTCACGCCTGGGCTGAGGCCTTATTCTGAGTGTTGGGGAACGAGTGATATCACAACAGCAGATGCCTCCCACGGATGAAGGTATGAGATTCCTACCGCCTTGTCACATGAGGTTTGGAACCTGATTGATTGACTGGCTGTATAATAGACAAAATAGGCTGGACATATACTAAATAAGCTAGCATGTGTTAGAACACTGTAAAACATGTCAGTGGTGGGTGTATTATAAAAACACATGTGAGAATAAATGGACACACACTGACAAAATGGACACACAAATGTGCACACACACTAAATAATGATGAACACTTTCAATAGCAGACGATGGAGGGAAATCAATAGTGCACCGTTGGCGTGGTTCTAAACTCACCATCTTGGCTCTGCAGACTAAAAATGAGACTCCTAAACAACCTGCAGCACCCCAGGCCCTGAGAAGTGGGAGATAACTAAGTGCCTGCCAAACCAGACCACCCACCAACCTACCCACACACCCACCCACCCACCCACCCCCACTTTAAAGTAGACACCTGAAGCATTACTGAGAAAACCACTGCATTGAATGACTACATCCTGACTATAATAAAGAAATATAATCAAATGGTTTATTCTCTCAAACGAGTTCCTACTGGGAACCTAGTGGGAACCAACTGGGACCCTAGTGGAAACCTAGTGGGACCCTAGTGGGAACCTACTGCGATCCTACTGGTACCCTAGTGTGAACCAACTAGGACCCTAGTGGAAACCTAGTGGGAACCAACTGGGACCCTAGTGGGATCCTACTGGTACCCTAGTGGGAACTGATGCATCTTAATAGTCTAAAGTGTTTTTCATTCTCCTCCATCTGCACTGATTCTTAAAACACAGGGATTGGTGAGAGCTACGTGACAGATGCCTACTGGGCTTTTGTGCCAGCTCACCTGTCCTTACCTGTCCTCACCTGTCCTTACCTGTCCTCACCTGTTCTTACCTGTCCTCACCTGTCCTTACCTGTCCTGTTCCTTCACATCAGGATTATTAAGACACACCCAGTAGGAACTCGTTTGAGAGAATAAACCATTTGCTTATATTTGGGGCGGCAGGTAGCCAAGTAGTTGGAGCGTTGGCCCAGTAACCGGAAGGTTGCTAGATCAAATCCCCGCGCTGACAAGGTAAAAATATGTTGTTCTGCCCCTGAACAAGGCAGTTAACCCACTGTTCCCCGGTAGGCCGTCATTGTAAATAAGAATTTTTAACTGACTTGCCTAGTTAAGTAAAGGTTAAATAAATAACAATTATAGTACAAAAAAATCAGTGCAGGTATAAGACGTCAGGAAAAGGAGGAAAGGAAGGGATACGACTTCAGACTATTGAGATGCAGCCCCACCATCTTCCCTAGGAGGAAAGGAAGGGACACGACTTCAGACTATTGAGATGCAGCCCCACCATCTTCCCTAGGAGGAAAGGAAGGGACACGACTTCAGACTATTGAGAGGCAGCCCTGCCGTCTTCCCTAGGAGAGTAGAGAAATCAATGAGAACTCATCCTCTAATGCCCTTAGCCCTCCCTTCCCTGACCAAAGCCAGCAATCCAGAAAATAACCTGCAAGGCTGGAGTAGCTCAAGGACAGCTGTACGCTAAATGTTCACTCACTGTCAAAGATTTGTAACCCAGCTCTATTCTCTCTCAACTCCTCTCGCTCCCTCCCTCTCTCTCACACACTATTCACTTTCTGTCTCTCAACTTTTCTCTCTTATTCTCCCTCTCTTATTCTTCCAATGAATAAACCATGAACTTCTACCTACAAATGTTGATGTGACACAATGAAAAAGTTGGCAAGCTTTACACCCTAATCGCATTAGTCAACCTCCATCCAAAATGGCAGCCAAAGAACCCCATGCGCATAAACAGTTTCCTGAAACACAGTTCATTCAAACTGCCCATTTGATCCAAGGTTTGCACGTCTTTATTTACCTGTAATTAACTTGCATCTGGGCGTATTTTAAGGCGTTCTGAGCCTTGCCGGGGCCTCAGGTGGTTCTAAAGAGGCGTGGGCCCCCAGGGAATTGTGGGTAATAACACACAGGCGACGCCAGCTGCATGTGGTAGTGCTTTATGTTTCACAGGCACCTTACATTCTGGATGAATAACTCTGCTGTTGGTTAATCTCTCCAACATGAGCCCACATCAGCAGGGGGTCATCCTCTATAGGGGCAGAGGAGGGAGGCCAGAGGAGATGGGCGTGTATGTGTGTGAATGGAGTGAGTGTACATGTACTGTTTTGCATGAGGGTGTTGGATGTTTGAAGTGTGTATGAAGAGTCCATATAGTTTCTGCATCACAGGGAGGTTGGTGGCACCTTAATTGGGGAGGATGGGCTCTTGGTAATGGCTGGAGCGGAATAGGTGGAATGGCATCAACAACATCTAGCACGTGGTTTCCATGCGTTTGATGCCATTCCATTGTCTCCGTTCCAGCCATTATTATGAGCCGTCCTCCCCTCACCAGCCTCCACTGTTCTGTATGCATATAAGTGTGTGTATGTCAATGGAGTGTGTGTAAATATGCGTGCATGTTTGTGTGTGTGTGTGTGCGCAGTATGGGTGTGTGTGTGTGTGTTGTGGCAATCAAATGCCACCACCTCTCTCTCTCTCCCTCTCCAGATGTTTGCCCTGTGATTTATGCCTCCATCGCCTAGCGATTGGCCATACCCATTAGTTTCAGGCTGCAGCATTTTAATTAGAGCATACAGCAAAACCGCCGTTGCCACGGTTTCATCACCGTCTCCCTCGGTTACGGATGCCGTAAATTCTGGGATGAGTGTGTGTGTGTGTGTGCGTGCATGAGAGAGAGAATGTGTGTGTGTGTGTGCGTGCATGAGAGTGAGAGAGAATGTGTGTGTGTGTGTGTGTGTACCGGCCCTGCAGGTTTCATTCCGTTGGTGTTGTACATGAATATAAATAGGGCAGAAAGGAGTTCGGCCTTCAGCTCCATAATACTGACGAGGGGACTTCTGGAGGGGGACATGTTGGATTTTCATTGGTGGAAGGAGATGTTCCAGGCTGGCTTGAGGCTGGTTTAGATGAAGACGTCACAGGAGGTTGGTGGCGCCTTAATTGGGGAGGACTGTCTCGTGGTCATGGCTGGAGCGGAATAGGTGGAATGGTATCAAATACATCAAACACATGGTTGGATGCCATTCCATTGTCTCCGTTCCAGCCATTATTATGAGCCGTCCTCCCCTCAGCAGCCTCCTCTGGAAGACGTATAGGCTAGATTCATTCGATCCACTGTTGTAATATGTCCCCCTGCTTTAATGTAACCATTACCATCTGAATGAATGGGTTATTATGTGAACATTAATACTGAACCATCATGAAATGTCCATGGGAAATCAAGTAGGTACTTTATAATTATTATTATCTGGGATTATGTGAATACTTTTTATTACAGCATTTGAATATATGGTAATCGATGTGTGGGTAGGACTACATCTTACTTTAAAATCTGTTAAACTACAAGCATAAATCACTCAAACAGATGCTGTTCCCGAATGTATCAACGTCCTGCCAAGTGGCGCAACAGCCTCTCAACCTTCAAGCTGTGTGTGTTTCTGACTCTACCGTATGTGCAATAGGCGTATTTGTGTGTGTGTGTGTGTGTTCATTGGTCATGTGTGTGTGTGTGTGTGTGTGTTCATTGGTCTTGTGTGTGTGTGTGTGTGCGAGAGATTCGGTCTTGATTTTACATGATGTTCATGTCTGTGTGAAAGTGTTAGTTTGAGTCCTTGGTTCCGTAGGCTGTGTGGGTGGACTGACAGAACTCCCACTCTACAGATGGTGGGTGGAAGACAAAGCAGCTGGTGAGCCCTGGGGAGGTGGAGGGTGTGTGTGTTTTTGTGTGTGTGTGTGGTAGTGCTGGTTCTGAGAAGAGTAGAGAGGGGAGACTTGGAGCTAACAGTACCCAGTGGCGGGGTGGGATGTCCATGCAGGTGGGTGTTACCAGAGAGTGGCAGAACAGACTACATACACCACACTGTCTGTGTATGAAGACCCACTACCATTGTGATGGACCAAACAGAAATATCCCTGCTGGGTTCCTAAAATCAAGTGCAAAGAGTGAGGCAAGCAATCTTCATCTCCCCCTAACTGCAGCATTTACTGAAACATCAGTAAATATTCAAAGAACAGGACATATTATACATACAATATGTAAACAAAGGCACAATGTACTCAATCGGTATTCACCCACAAGGCATTCACCCAAATCCTCTCTGCATACAAACAGATGCTGGCAACAGATGCTACGTTCCCTTCCTAGTGGTGAATCAGTCAGCATACTGTACGTCCCAACTGTCATCCTATCATTCCCTTCCTAGTGGTGAGTTAGCCAGCATACTGTACGTACCAACTGTCATCCTATCGTTCCCTTCCCAGTGGTGAATCAGTCAGCATACGTCCCAATTGGCATCCTATCGTTCCCTTCCTAGTGGTGAGTCAGCCAGCATTCGTCCCAATTGGCATCCTATCATTCCCTTCCTAGTGGTAAATCAGTCAGCATACGTCCCAATTGGCATCCTATCGTCCCCTTCCTAGTGGTGAATCAGCCAGCATACTGTACGTACCAACTAGCATCCTATCGTTCCCTTCCTAGTGGTGAATCAGTCAGCATACTGTACGTCCCAACTAGCATCCTATCGTTCCCTTCCCAGTGGTGAGTCAGTCAGCATACTGTACGTCCCAACTAGCATCCTATCATTCCCTTCCTAGTGGTGAGTCAGCCAGCATACTGTACATCCCAACTAGCATCCTATCGTTCCCTTCCCAGTGGTGAGTCAGTCAGCATCCGTCCCAATTGTCATCCTATCGTTCCCTTCCTAGTGGTGAGTCAGCCAGCATACGTCCCAATTGTCATCCTATCGTTCCCTTCCTAGTGGTGAGTCAGCCAGCATACGTCCCAATTGTCATCCTATCGTTCCCTTCCCAGTGGTGAGTCAGCCAGCATACTGTACGTCCCAATTGTCATCCTATCGCTTCCTTCCCAGTGGTGAGTCAGCCAGCATACTGTACGTCCCAATTGTCATCCTATCGTTCCCTTCCCAGTGGTGAGTCAGACAGCATACGTCCCAATTGTCATCTTATCGTTCCCTTCCTAGTGGTGAATCAGTCAGCATACTGTACGTCCCAATTGTCATCCTATCATTCCCTTCCTAGTGGTGAGTCAGCCAGCAAACGTCCCAATTGTCATCCTATCGTTCCCTTCCTAGTGGTGAATCAGTCAGCATACTGTACGTCCCAATTGTCATCCTATCGTTCCCTTCCTAGGTGCTGAATCAGTCAGCATACGTCCCAACTAGCATCCTATCGTTCCCGTCCTAGTGGGGACGTATGCTGACTGACTCACAACTGGCATCCTATCGTTCCCTTCCTAGTGGTGAATCAGTCAGCATACGTCCCAACTAGCATCCTATTCCCAACATAGTGCACTACTTTTGAACCGAGCCTTATGGGGACTGCACTATGTAGGGAATAGGGTGCCATTTGAGACTCAGCCTGTATGCCTGTACAGTATATCTCTGCCTTTATGTCTGTAGCTGATAGGGTCTATAAATAGGTCTCTGGCGCTGCAGGCCCAGACATGTTTACTCTATCCCCATAGACTAGAGCCCCGTTGTCCCATATGGCCCTAGCATATGGGGAGCCCTCCCAATGCACTCACCTGGGTGAGCTAGAAAAACACACATAGGAGAGTGAGCAACACCACCCCCCCCCCCCCCCCCCCCCCCCCCCCCCCAGCAGGTTCCCTGGGATGACCTTGGTAGGTTTTTGTTTTTCCATAAGAAGCAGGGAACATGGTTGTCTAATGACTGACAGCCCAGAGCCCCAAGGCAAATGAGGCATTGTCTCACAACTAAACACTGCAGCCTTATATAATCCATGGAGGCTGTGGCCTGAGGCACCGAAAACACTGTTTCAACACTTTCTTATGAACGTACCATAAGAAAAACATGTCTTTCTTGAGGCTTGTTTCTAGTTGCTGGGTCTGCAAGCGTTGTGCATAGATAATGCATGCAGATCGAAACGTTCATTATGTTTGTGTCCAATTCTAAAGCAATCGGTATGTGGGTAGACCAAAAAAAGTTGTATATGTTTTAAATGAGGTAAAAGCATTCACAGATGGAATTAAATTATTCCTTCAGTGTAGTTCTTCGCCAAGTAGATAAGAGAGGATGACTTATGGTGAAAGCCCAACCCACATTAGAGTTCATAATGGTAGCGGCTACGCGCCAGAGGAGAAATCAGTCCCAAACGAACTCGAGAGCGGAAAACTCCAGAACAAAAAGTAACCTAAATCCCTTTTCATTCAAACGTATCCCCTTTAATGTTGCATTTTTATGAGTCCATTACTTGTATTCCTCAAAATGAATTTATTTTCTTCCATTGAGGGCCTGGGGGGGTTTCAGGATGGATGAGCATCTAAGCCTTGAATGCAAACATAGCTGGAGACACCATCTCTCACAGTAAAATATCGAGCTACCCAGGAACTTCTCCTCAGCCAATCAGAGGCCGGAGATGAGATCACATGATCTCATGATCAGCAGCCTGAGAACGGTTTGCTCTGATGGGTGATTTGTCACGATGGGAACGCAACATGCGTTTAGCGGTGCAGTTTATTGTAAAACGTCCTCAATGATATATGAAGGAAAGGCAAGCTCCGAGCTTAGATTAAGCTTCAGTTGCTTGGTGACTGAAGATTAGATATATCACCTTTCAGGCTCGCTGTAAAAATTTCCCAATGATCTATCAATTTCCAAGAGAATCTGGGAGAGCGCAGGCCATTAATTCCATTTCAGCAGGTTTTAAAGGCATTCCTTTAATTCTGGGGATTGACCAATGAGAAATCTAGTTTCTAACAGCACATATGGAACAATGCTCTTTAAGTTCCCAACTCCTACAGCCATAGAGATGCAGGAAGAGTCATAACTGATGACTCAAATGGATCATGATTCTTCCTCTCAGGTGTCACGACAGTGCACTTTTGATCTGTTCTTGGAGAGATATACCCTACTGTAACCCAGGGCTCTCCAACCCTGTTCCTGGAGAGATATACCCTACTGTAACCCAGGGCTCTCCAACCCTGTTCCTGGAGAGATATACCCTACTGTAACCCAGGGCTCTCCAACCCTGTTCCTGGAGAGATATACCCTACTGTAACCCAGGGCTCTCCAACCCTGTTCCTGGAGAGATATACCCTACTGTAACCCAGTGCTCCCCATCCCTGTTCCTGGAGAGATATACCCTACTGTAACCCAGGGCTCTCCATCCTTGTTCCTGGAGAGATATACCCTACTGTAACCCAGGGCTCTCCAACCCTGTTCCTGGAGAGATATACCCTACTGTAACCCAGGGCTCTCCAACCCTGTTCCTGGAGAGATGTACCCTACTGTAACCCAGTGCTCTCCATCCCTGTTCCTGGAGAGATATACCCTACTGTAACCCAGGGCTCTCCATCCTTGTTCCTGGAGAGATATACCCTACTGTAACCCAGGGCTCTCCATCCCTGTTCCTGGAGAGATATACCCTACTGTAACCCAGGGCTCTCCAACCCTGTTCCTGGAGAGCTATACCCTACTGTAACCCAGGGCTATCCAACCCTGTTCCTGGAGAGATATACCCTACTGTAACCCAGGGCTCTCCATCCCTGTTCCTGGAGAGATATACCCTACTGTAACCCAGGGCTCTCCAACCCTGTTCCTGGAGAGATGTACCCTACTGTAACCCAGTGCTCTCCATCCCTGTTCCTGGAGAGATATACCCTACTGTAACCCAGGGCTCTCCATCCTTGTTCCTGGAGAGATATACCCTACTGTAACCCAGGGCTCTCCATCCCTGTTCCTGGAGAGATATACCCTACTGTAACCCAGGGCTCTCCAACCCTGTTCCTGGAGAGCTATACCCTACTGTAACCCAGGGCTCTCCAACCCTGTTCCTGGAGAGATATACCCTACTGTAACCCAGGGCTCTCCAACCCTGTTCCTGGAGAGATACCATTCTGTACAACAGGGCTCTCCTGCTGTACTGTACAGGACGGTATCTCTCCAGGAACAGGGTAGGAGAGCCCTGCTGTACAGTAGGGTATAGCTCTCCAGGACCAGGGTTGGAGAGCCCTGCTGTACAGGATGGTAGCTGTCCAGGAACAGGGTTGGAGAGCCCTGCTGTACAGGATGGTAGCTCTCCAGGAACAGGGTAGGAGAGCCCTGCTGTACAGGATGGTAGCTCTCCAGGAACAGGGTAGGAGAGCCCTGCTGTACAGTAGGGTATAGCTCTCCAGGACCAGGGTAGGAGAGCTCTGCTGTACAGAATGGTATGTAGCTGTCCAGGACCAGGGGTAAAATAGCCCTGCTATGCAGTATTTCCTCAATAAAAAAAACAATCCAACCCGGACACTATCTGTGCACTATCCATTAAAGCCCAACAGTCAAAAAGGACCACAATATGCAGAATAGTTCCACAATACAGAATACTTGCAGTATTCACCATAAGACAACAAATATACTTCTCTCTTAAGAATCATGGTCTGACAGTAGAACTGAATGGCTGTATTGAGGTGGTCTCTTTAATGAAAGAAAGACAAAAGCGCTGTAAAGAAGGAAAGGCGAAAGCTAAATCCCTCCATAGTATAAGCTAGTGTGTCACTAGGCCTCCAATATGTCGCAGGGCTTCCTGTGTGTGAGAGAAAAATGGCCACTTCTGCCAAGCTCTGAGAAGAGCAATAAATCATAGAACCAATTACCTTTTTAGATCTCGTTTCGATTACCTTCAAAAACTCTTTGCTCATTTACTGTAATTGACTGTGAGAAAACCACCGTTTTAAAACTTAATTAGAGTAAACAGAATGTATTTATTTATATTTCATTACCTTGGCTGAACCTGTAAAAAGCATGTATATCAAACATTTTAGTTTCACTCCCATGAAATGTCGGTAAGAGCCGAGGTAATGGGTTTCATTCCGTGTCAGATACATCTTTCTTAAGTGTTCTTCTTTTCCCTCTGCAGTGCTAGAAAATCTCCACATAGAACCCCAGCGGCCATTTATCTCAGAAACAAATGGGATGCAAAGATGGCCGCCGCTGAAATAGCCAAAACAACAACAGCCTCTGCCATTTATTCCAGACCTAAGTAACCGAGTGCTTCGTGTAGAGATTACATTGCGTAACCTCCATTAGGTAGCACTGAGACAGGAATGAGGTTACATGAATTACCTTAGTTGATAAATGTGAAGATAATAAAAAGCTGAATAGAGCTGTTTAGGCAGATAAAGTTGTTGGAAATGCGTGCTTAAGTGCAGGGTACTTACTTCGCTTCTCACAAATTGGCCCGTAAATTCAAAGATCAGTTCCCCAGTAACTAGCCAGGTCCCAAATCTGTTTGTGCAGTTGTGGTGCCAAATTCTATGGTTGTTGTTATGTCCGCACAAACAGGTCTGGGACCAGGCTACCCCTCAAGACCACTTTATGCAGCTCACCCTGCACTATCAGCTCCAATGTAAATAACATGAGTAAGTCTACCTCTGATAAGCTTCCCAGTAAAGCATTAAAAACAATCAAGCAACCCATAAAAGTGCTAAAAATAGCCCATATATGAACATTTGTAGCCTAAGAAACAAGGTCCATGAAGTCAATAACTTGCATGTAGCAGACGACATCCCTAGTCTGACTATCTATGAAACTGACTTAGATAATACCTTTGATGATACAGTGGTAGCAATACATGGTTATAACATCTACCGAAAAGACAGAAATGCCAACGGAGGAGGTGTTGCTGTCTATATTCAGAACCACATTACCTGTAAAGCTTAGAGACGATCTAATGTTAAATACTGTTGAAGTAATATGGCTACAGGTTCATCTTCCTCACCTAAAGCCCATTATTGAGAGAAACTGATAACAGTCAGTATCCTGATAATATGTGTAAAATGCTTGATAATGTATGTGATATCAACAGAGAAGTATATTTTCTGGGTGATTTAAATATTGACTGGCTATCATCAAGCTGCCCACTCAGGAAAAAACTTCAAACTGTAACCAGTGCCTTCAACCTGGATCAGGTTGTCAGTCAACCTACCAGCGTAGTTACAAACAGCACAGGAATGAAATCATCAACATGTATTGATCACATTTTTACTAATGCTGCAGATGTTTGCTTTAAGTTTAAAGCAGTATCCAATAGGACGTAGCGATCACAATATAATAGACATATCTAGGAAAACCAAAGTTCCAAAGGCTGGGCCTAATATAGTGAATAAAAGGTCATACAATACGTTTTGTAGTGATTCCTATGTTGATGAATCATTACTGTGGTGTGTAATGAGGAGCAACCAGACGCTGCACTTGACACCTTTATGAAACAACCTATTCCAGTTACTAATAAGCATGCACCCATTGAGGAAATTACTGTAGAAACTGTTAAATCCCTTTGGATTGATGAGGAATTTGAAAATTGTTTGGTTGAGAGGGATGAGGCAAAAGGTATGGCAATTAAGTCTGTCAGCCCAACCGATTGGCAAACATACTGCAAATTAAGAAATCATGTGACTAAACTAAATAAAAAGCAACTACACTATGAAATAAAGAGAAATTATATAAAGAATGATAATAAAAATGCTATGGGGCACCTTAAATGACATTTTGGGAACAAAGCCAACGTGGGACTTTAATTACTTTTTCATTGGCAAGATAAGCAAATTTAGGGATGACATGTCAGCAACAAACGCTGACACTACACATCCAAGTATATCTGACCAAATTATGAAAGACAAGAATTGTACTTATGAATTCCGTAAAGTCAGTGAGGAAGAGGTAAAAAAAGTATTGTTGTCTATCAACAATGACAAGCCACCAGGGTCTGACAATCTAGATGTAAAATTACTGAGGATAATAGCAGACGATATTGCCACTCCTATTTGCCACATCTTCAAGCCTACTAGAGAGTGTGTGCCCTCAGGCCTGGAGGGAAGCTAAAGTCATTCCGCTATCCAAGAATTGTAAAAGCCCCCTTTACTGGCTCAAATCGCTGACCAATCATTCTGTTACCAACCCTTAGTAAACTTCTGTAAAAAATTGAATTTGATCAGATACAATGCTATTTTACAGTAAACAAATTGACAACAGAATTTCAGCATGCTTATAGGGAAGGACACTCAACAAGCACAGCTGATGATTGGCTAACAGAAATTGATGATAAAATGATTGTGGGGGCTGTCTTGTTAGACTTCAGTGCAGCTTTTGACATTATTGATCATAGTCTGCTGCTAGAAAAACTGATGTTATGGCTTTACACCTCCTTCTATAATGTGGATAAAGAGTTACTTGTCTAACAGAACACAGAGGGTGTTCTTTAATGGAAGCCTATCAAATATATTCCAGTTAAAAACATGAATTCCCCAGGGTAGCTGTTTAGGCCCCTTGCTTTTTTTTTCCTTTTTATATTTTACTAACGACATGCCACTGACTTTGAGTAAAGCCAGAGTTTCTATGTATGCGGATGACTCAACACTATACATGTCAACTACTACAGCGACTGAAATGACTGCAACACTCAAAGAGCTGCAGTTAGTTTCAGAGTGGGTGGCAAGGAATAAGTTATCCCTAAATATGTCTAAAACTGAAAGCATTGTATTTGGAACAAAACAGTCACTAAACCCTAAACCTCAACTAAATCTTGTAATAAATAATGTGGAAATTGAGCAAGTTGAGATGACTAAACTGCTTGGAGTAACACTAGATTGTAAACTGTCACGGTCAAAACATATTGATGCAGTAGTAGCTAAGATGGGGAGAAGTCTGTCTATAATAAAGCAATGCTCTGACTTCTGAACAACACTGTCAACAAGGCAGGTCCTACAGGCCCTAGTTTTGTCGCACCTTGACCACTGTTCAGTCGTGTGGTCAGGTGCCACAAAAAAAGGACAGGAAAATTGCAATTGGTTCAGAACAGGGCAGCACGGCTGGCCCTTGGATGTACACAGAGAGCTAATATTAATAATATGCATGTCAATCTCTCCTGGCTGAAAGTGGAGGAGAGATTTTACTTTTATTGTGAGAGGTATTGACATGTTGAATGCACCGAGCAGTCTGTCTAAACTACTACACACAGCTCGGACACCCATGCATACCCCACAAGACATGCCACAAAACGTCTCTACACAGTCCCCAAGTCCAGAACAGACTATGGGAGGTGCACAGTACTACATAGAGCCATGACTACATGGAACTCTATTCCACATCAAGTAACTGACGCAAGCAGTAAAATATGATTAAAAAAACAGATAAAAAAACACCTTATGGAACAGCGGGGACTGTGAAGCAACACAAACATTGGCACAGACACACGCATACACACTCACACACACACAGATTTAGTACTGTAGATATGTTGTAGTGGTGGAGTAGGGGCCTGAGGGCACACAGTGTGTTGTGAAATCTGTGAATGTATTCTAATGTTTTAAAAGGGTATAAACTGCCTTAATTTCACTGGACCCCAGGAAGAGTAGCTGCTGCTGTGGCAGCAGATAATGGGGATGCATAATAAATACAGACTACTGTAGAGTCCCATGCATCCATTGGTCCACGTTGTCAAAAAACAGACAAGTGACATGACTCGATCGGTTTGATGGTAAATCCTATGCCGACAGCATGGTGACTCAGTTACATTGCAGATCCTCCAAGCATGAAAAGCACCGGGCCAGCAGAAACGCTGTGATTCTTCCCATGGTCGAGACGGACGGCCAAAAGTACACAAAAGGTATAGAAACGGAAAACAAATCAAAACAACATTTAAGGGGAAGGAACCTGGAAGTCACTCAAACGGCGCTATAGAAAAGTGCCAAGTAAGGGCACAGTTTTATTTATCCTTTATTTAACATATCAAAGCAGATGGCAGACGACATCACCTTTCCCTGTTTATTTCTGACTTTTTGTTCTTTGCATCCTTTTATCTTCCTCCACCGACCCTAACCTGTCCTTTGTTCCTCCCAGTCCTAACCTGTCCTTTGTCCTCCTCCAGCCGTAACCTGTCGTTTGTCCAACCCCAGTCCTAACATGTCCTTTGTCTCCCCCAGTCCTAACCTGTCCTTTGTCCCCCCAGTCCTAACATGTCCTTTGACCCCCCCAGTCCTAACCTGTCCTTTGTCCCCCCCAGTCCTAACCTGTCCTTTTTCCTCCCAGTCCTTTGTCCCCCCCAGTCATAACCTGTCCTTTGTCCCCCCCAGTCCTAACCTGTCCTTTGACCCCCGCAGTCCTAACCTGCCCTTTGTCCCCCCCAGTCCTAACCTGTCCTTTGTCCCCCCCAGTCCTAACCTGTCCTTTGTCCCCACCCCAGTCCTAACCTGTCCTTGGTTCCTCCCCAGTCCTAACCTGTCCTTTGTTCCTCCCAAGTCCTAACCTGTCCTTTGTCCCCCCCAGTCCTAACCTGTCCTTTGCCCCCCCCCCCCCCAGTCCTAACCTGTCCTTGGTTCCTCCCCAGTCCTAACCTGTCCTTTGTTCCTCCCAAGTCCTAACCTGTCCTTTGTCCCCCCAGTCCTAACCTGTCCTTTGTCCCCCCCCCAGTCCTAACCTGTCCTTTGTTCCCCCCCAGTCCTAACCTGTCCTTTGTCCTCCCCAGTCCTAACCTGTTCTTTGTCATCCCCAGTCCTAACCTGTCCTTTGTCTCTCGCAGTCCTAACCTGTCCTTTGTCCTACCCAGTCCTAACCTGTCCTTTGTTCCCCCCCAGTCCTAACCTGTCCTTTGTCCTCCCCAGTCCTAACCTGTCCTTTGTCCTCCCCAGTCCTAACCTGTCCTTTGTCTCTCCCAGTCCTAACCTGTCCTTTGTCCTCCCCAGTCCTAACCTGTCCTTTGTCCTCCCCAGTCCTAACCTGTCCTTTGTCTCTCCCAGTCCTAACCTGTCCTTTGTCCTCCCCAGTCCTAACCTGTCCTTTGTTCCTCCCAAGTCCTAACCTGTCCTTTGTCCCCCCCAGTCCTAACCTGTCCTTTGTCCCCCCCCCCCAGTCCTAACCTGTCCTTTGTTCCCCCCCAGTCCTAACCTGTCCTTTGTCCTCCCCAGTCCTAACCTGTTCTTTGTCCTCCCCAGTCCTAACCTTTCCTTTGTCTCTCCCAGTCCTAACCTGTCCTTTGTCCTACCCAGTCCTAACCTGTCCTTTGTTCCCCCCAGTCCTAACCTGTCCTTTGTCCTCCCCAGTCCTAACCTGTCCTTTGTCCTCCCCAGTCCTAACCTGTCCTTTGTCTCTCCCAGTCCTAACCTGTCCTTTGTCCTCCCCAGTCCTAACCTGTCCTTTGTCCTCCCCAGTCCTAACCTGTCCTTTGTCTCTCCCAGTCCTAACCTGTCCTTTGTCCTCCCCAGTCCTAACCTGTCCTTTGCCCATCTGACCTGTGTGGCAACAGATGCTGAAACCTAATACAGAGTGCAGGAGAAATAAAATACATAAATGACAAAACAGAAACCAAAGATGCTTTCTCCCTTCGGTATTAGACCCGTGTTGTACCATTGTAAGCTGCTGATGAAGTTTGTGGTCATACACACATCCTTAAAAAAACTTGGTGCTGGGCTAACGAAGTACTGAGACCAATTGTAGAAAACAATAGCACCATCTTCAACACATCTCTTCACTTTTAAGTTACTCCAGATACGTCAGCAGAGGTGACATATAACGCCAAGGGTTAAATATCCCCATATTTCACATATTTAAATTAGACCATGTTGGTTATTCAAGTCTTCATTATTTAACGAGTACATTTGCAATGGAATCTTTTCTTGGATTGACCTGTGAGAACGTTACCTGCAGAGACCAACGGTAACTAGCTCCTGAAACGAAAGGCTAGGATAACAAACTACAAATGAGTCCATCTTCAGACAAGAGGCAATTACAGCAGAAATCTATTCCCACTGGTTCGATATCCCATGAGGCATTGTGTTGATTATGCTAATGAGAAGATTGCAGGGAAAGATCAGGATCACCATTATGTCGTTGAGCGGTTGATATATAGAGACGGACAGATACGACTGTTATAGATCATACAAATACCATTGTCCATTTATTTATGTCCATTTTAATATTAGCCGACACACTCCAGAGCCCTTTGTAAACATTTATAAATCACGGCTTAAGTGTGGCTTAACGATCCTATAAAACCTTAATTAAAAGGTTCATTTTTGGCCTGTTGATTTATTACAAACAGCTACATAACAGGCCTACTGAGCTGGACCTTGGTTGTGTGGGTAAGAGAGAGAGAACGCGAGTGTGTGTGAGAATGAGAGACTGTTTGAGAGAGTGTGTGTAGACATGCAGAGTAACACAGTGACGTCCATGATAGATGGTCTCCTGGTGATTATGCTCTCCCTTTGGGAAAGGGCTGCATAGTCCTCCAGTCGACTTTTAAAAGGCCCACTCAACGTTCTCACCTTCTCTTACGTATCAGTGTGTGTGTGTGTCCTATACATGTTTGACAGACCCTATGTGAATGAATGATAGTGATGCGTGTGTGATTTTGGGAAAGTGTATGAGTGTTTACATGTGACCTCATGCAGTACATTCTCTGCACTGTCGGCCGGCGCCATGTGGCACTGACACGTGTCTGCATGTCTGTCTGTGTGTGTGTCTGTCTGTCTGTGTGTATGTCTGTCTGTCTGTGTGTATGCATGTCTGTGTGTCTGTCTGTGTGTCTGTCTGTCTGACTGTCTGTCTGCTATTACTTTCAGGGGTCAGCTCCATTGCTCTCTTAGTTCCTCTCAGCCCAGGGGATGAGAAAAGTACATTTCCAGCGTTCCAGGTTCTCCTCAGGTCCTCCACCTCATCACTACCCCTGCTGTTCACTGACGATAGTGATACATCACGCAGCATAAGGACGCCTCGCCTCACAGAGAAGAGAGCTTACACAAACACTGCCGGGTCAATAGCACAACATTGCCTGTTCTACTCAATGTGACCCTATGCATGCTAGTGTTGGGGAGGTTACGTGGGGAGAGACAAGGACTGACTGGCCTGTATTTCTCCCATAGTGCTGCGCCCGGCAGCCTCTTTATGATTTCCTTTCTAATTCTTCATTTAATATTCATACTGTTAAGGCAAAGAACCTGAAGTGCTCCACCGCCGTTGGAAAATAATCGATTGAACTTCCTAATCCGCCATCATGTGAGGCAATTAAACGGCTGATGTCCGTGGAAAGAAGTTTAATTACGTTTCACATTCATACAATTTGTCTCAAAGGAGGAATCGCGCTTCCATTACTGAGGTGGGTGGGGTGGCATGTTGAGCAAGGAGATTAAGCTTTAGTAGCAAAAGTATGAATGTCAGTCCAGTCAGCCAGCCAGTCAGTTCCTTAGCGTCGCGTTTCAATATCCCCCGCCTGTATGCCCACGTCGCTTCATCACCCACCTCTCAGAACTGTCCCCGGCTGCACACGGCTTATCGATAAGGTGCGACACTTTCACGGAAACACGTGTCAAAAACATGACATCCCTGGTTACCCAGACGACAGGACTGACAGGAAGTGGGCCGCGGGGACCACATTACCCAGACTCCCCAGGAAGCGCCAGTCATTTAACGGAAGAAAAAAAAAACGAACAACAAAAGAATAAGAAAAACTATCTTCACCGGTCATCATTAGCAGCCATACAAACACAGCAAGGGTTTGTTTTGATTGAGAAATCAACTGAGGAGAGTTGCAGCATGAATGAAAAACCAGGGACAAAACAAGGGATGAAGTTAATGCTTAGGTCGACCCCCCCCCCCCTCCTTTTCCCTCATATTCACTGCAGACTTTCAAAAAAGAACAAAAGAGAAGAACGATAAAAACAAACACATTTATTGGTACAGACTCATATCCCCAACCCCTGTAATGTGGCAGGGCAGCGTAAGCCATAAACACATTGATAAAACCATTTCTTTAATAACACTTGTTTGTCAAACTGCCACCCCCAGGCAGTTTCCATTATCACCGTTTCAACATTTTACGGGAGGCCATCTTTAAATACAGCCCACGCATTGCAAAGGCTGTAGTGAGAGAGATGGAGAGATGGAGAGAGATGGAGATGGGGAGAGAGAGAGAGAGAGAGAGAGAGAGAGAGAGAGAGAGAGAGAGAGAGAAAGAGAAACACTGTACACCACTACACTAAAACCTAATGTCCAATTGTAGGATCTCCAATGTCTCCTAGTTTCTCCCACCCTGCAGACCTCTTCCAATAACACCAGGAGTTTAGCTGCAACAGACACACTTTAAGAATAGCAATAACTAAACTTGGGGGCAATTTCATTTTTTTCTCCATTACTTGCAAGAACAATCATGTTTTTTGAATGTAGCCCAGGAATTTAAACACTATTAAAATAACAGGTTTGTTAAACGTTACGTGACCGTTCCAGCCTCGACTTTATTGTTGGATTACATTTAAGGGAGAAACCCATGGCACGTGTCAATATTAGCGGGCTAGAATAGTATGCTAGTGAAGCATTTTATGATTTATGTCCCCAATGGCAGCCCTTTCCCTTTGTAGTGCACTACTTTTGACAAGGTTCCATAGACGGGATGGTTGGTTAGCAACAACACCGAGGGGTGGGGCAACTATGGGGCAAAACAGACAGGGTTGGCTTAGACTGTTGACAACATGTAAAATATATTTAGTCTCCGATGTTTATTGAAAACATAAATACATTTGCACAATCAGCGCTTGTTGTCTCTCAAATACATCGTTACAGTTAGCTAGCTAGCACATATTTTGCGACACCATATTGTGACACCAGTCAAAACTCCTCAAAACAAGACATGGCATCAAGAACACGATTACAACTAGCTGAAACGAGTCTGCTACGATGGTCGTTTCTTGTCATTGTTTCTAGGGATTTGGCCGTTCAGAACCATAACAACACACGGCATTCTGCCCCACTGACGCGCGCATTGTTTTCCTAAGGTTGTCAGCTAACCCGTCTACAGGCCTGTGGTCAAAAGCAGTGCTCTATATAGGGAATAGGGTGCTATTTGGGACGTACCCATGGTGAACGGAACAAGACTCACCACAGTTTACACGGCCCATTGTAAACCATGCTATTGAAAACTAGAACTCTGCATGAGAAAACCTACTTCTTATTAAGACAATAGCTCTATAATGAGCCCAAAAGTGTTGTTTTTTTAATATTCAGACATCAACACCAGAAGAGGCTGCATTTTTATGAGGGTGTAACTGGTCTTTTTCCACAAAATTACTTTTAATTCACTGCCCTCGGGTCAAAATTGATGATCTCTTCTGAATATTAACATTGTTTTGAGTCGCGCCCTCTCTCGCTACGTCCCTAACATGAAATATCAACTACTCAGAGACCCTAAAGCCTGGCCGATAAGAGTCTGTCAGAGATATCACATGACCAGAAGTCAGCTCGCGGCCCCATATAAAATAACATGCTTTTAGCGGTGCTGGTTTTATTGCACAGCGTGTTGATTCATGACACCCCAGCCACCATACATCAGTCTAGTGAAGATAACTCTACAACCCCTCGTGGCCATCCATTATTAATGGGATCTGAAGGGGAGTTGGATATTCTTCAGGCTGATGATTCAACATCTTGGCATGCATCCCAAATGGCACCCCGTTCTCCATTGAGTGCACTACTTTTGACCAGTATGTACATGTATTATATTAAGTAGAATTCTACTGTGAAATCCACCAAATATACCAGAAGAGGAAAATTATATAGGGCTTCATCATACTTAATTAAGTTGTGTCCCAACTCACACCCTAATCCCTATTTAGTGCACTACTTTTGACCAGGGCCCATAGGGTTCTAGTCAAAAGTAGTGCACTATAATATAAAGGGAATAGCGTGCCATTTAGGACACGGCCAATGGTGAGCAAAGTGAGGAAAAACGAGTCAGGGAGTCAGAGTGTATCCTCAGTGATATTCATTCCCCAGTACATAAAACCCTGGTCCAGTCAGGGACAGTGGAACCTCAGTGATATTCATTCCCCAGTACATGAAACCCTGGTCCTCTAGCGTCTCTCAGTCAGAAAGTGGCAAACCGTAAATTGATTCTTGACAGTTGTGTGAGGGAATGACTCCTACACCTCTTCCCTGAAAATGTCTCTCCACCACGCTGCTCAGGAGAGGACAGTTAACACCATGCTCAAAAATGAACTCCCTCTCTCTCCCTCTCTCTCAAAAGAGCCATTTGCTGTAGAGGATGTTAATATAAAAAATAAATGAATACATCTCTTCTCGCCTTCAGTGACTGCTTTCCAACTAGTTCTTTATACTCCTCGTTGGCTGATTCCCTCCAGTCCCTAACAACATTGCTATTCTCATCACTCCGGTGATATTTTAAACGAATGAAAACAATATGCTTTCTGTCTGGTGTGTATAGATGGAGACAAGATATTCACTGTCTAATGAGTCTCAGTGTGGTGAGTTTAATACGTTTTATAGAGGTTGGTTAGGAAACAAATCCTCTCTAATCACAATAGATGGGCTCGGTCAGATTGAAGGCTTGCAGAGACAGCTATTGTAACACGACAACAGAGAAGAGAAGACTTGAGTAGAATATATTATAGGATGATTATAATAAGGGTTTGTGATTATGAAGTAACCATGGCGGCGGGGGCAGTGTGTGTGTCTCTATGCCACAGTCTGACAGTCATGAGAATACAGTTCAGTAATGTAGAATCACTGTTTCAGTTATGGTTGAAATGCGTAGGTGGGAACTTTGTTGCGTCCCAACTGGGCACACAAAATGGTGGCGCCCCAGCTGACCTCAACCGCCGCTTCCTGGGTTTTTCACCTGCGTCACATGACCAACTGGGCCCAGACCCAGAGGTGGTGGAGATGGTAGTTGGGAGAATGGCAGTGAGTCGTGAGAGCGAGAGACGCACACACAACCCAGCGGGGTGTTAATTACAGCGTACAAAGTGTGCTTTTCCCTCAAAGCCGCATCACTCTCCTCAGGGGGACACAGAGGCTCTGGGTCTGCGTTTTAAACATCCCTTGTTTCGCAGCTCAGCGCTCCGCACCGCCTCTCCGCCCGGTGTACACAGCAATTTATTTTAATGACACCCCACCCTGGGAGATGGTGTTTGTTGCTTTGTTGACGTGGTGAGGTCTGCATATATATATATTGATGTATACATTTACGGCACGGCTGGGTCTCACAGTGCAGCCACACCTGCAGCTACTGTTATGTTCAAAGACAACTAAAAATAAATGTCATTTTGTTCTGTGAGTTACACACAAAAGGAAAAAAAGTTGATTCTCTCGACTCATCTCTGCGGAGACCACAACAAGGGAGGGATGGGATATGCAAACGAGGCCTTGATTTTCTTCTGTAACCTCGCTAACCTCTGGCACCGGCTTTCTTCTTAGGTTGTCGGGAGCCGAGCTCGTTGTTAGAGTCAGGTATAAAATAGCCCGTCGCCCCGGCAACGCCCCTGTAACGTCTCCACTGGGCTATTTTTGGCGAACACACCCGACTAAGCACAAGAGCTGTGGTCCCTGCGGCAACGCGGCTGTTGCCGTCTCCGACACTTCTGGTGGTTAAGGAAGCCTCTCCAAGGATATCGAAGACTAAGATGAGGGATGGAGTTTTCCAGAGGATAAAAATATTCACAAGTTTAACGTCATCTTCCTTGATTAGGTAGGTGGCGGCACTGGAGGGGCCTTCCCTTGAATTTAATTATTCTGACTTTAAAGGATCTGTCCAACGATAGCATCTTGACTAAAACAGTGGCTCTTTAATGTTGCACAGTACCAGTGGATGGTATCTCAGACTTAGAGAGGATGTTTTTCCCTTCATTAATTAAAGGGACATTTGATGATTTGTTTATAGGGGGAAAATAGGCTGGTGTTTCACAGAATGATCAAAGCTCGTGTTCTGCCATCTTATTTTGGTTCCCGTTTGAAACTCCAGAGGAGAGCTGTTTGAGTGGTGTTGCGCCCTTCTGGTTCCCCTGGGGATCCGATTCAGGCAGTGTTTTGTTCCACCTGAGCACTTAAATTAATTAATGAATTAGCGCCGATTAAATCGCTAATTGAAAAGTGATGAGTCATGATTGTTGTCTTTACCCTGAGAGAGAGAGAGAGAGAGAGAGAGAGAGAGAGAGAGAGAGAGAGAGAGAGAGAGAGAGAGAGAGAGAGAGAGAGAGAGAGAGAGAGAGAGAGAGAGAGAGAGAGAGGAGTTAACTGAAGACAGGCTGGGATGATTCATATGACTTGTCTTTCCCCCAGGGAGTTACTGTATGTTATTACCACAGCTAGCCAACATCATTTCCAGTCGAATAATATTTCTAAATCATTAAAAAGTGTATTTATGCTTGATTGAGCTGGCCTGGTTTAATAAACCAATCGAATAGTCTCAAAACGTCAAACCTCGTCCACCAGACAGGCAAAAAAAGTCTTTGAAAGATTTCAAATAGTATTTGAGGCCAAGTCTGATCATATTACATATAATGCCTAGTCCAAAAAATGAACATATCTTTATTAAAAAAGATGAAAATAACTGTCAAAAAGCGCCATATTGAACATAGTTCATGTTTTCCAACCATCTTTCTAATGCTGAGAGTTAGGTGAGGTGATTGATTTTCTTAACCGAGGCTCCAGGTACATGTGTTTAAATGGGAGTGCTACAAAGTTTCTCTCCACTTCTCAGATCAACGTGTGTAATTACAGCCCGAGAAGAAGAAAAATACATAGAAAATGCCTGAGCGACTTCAAAAACCCTCCGCCTCAATGCAGCGGAAATAAAAAATACAAAAAAGTGTGCAATTAAACGTTACTTTTGAAAGTTATATTTAGAGGACATGAGAAGGAAATGCAAATTGTGTTTGTGAGTTATATAATTGCGTTGTTTTCGCTGTTTTTCCTCGACTCCCCTAGAGGATAAAATAAGGATCAAAATAAGATGGCCACTGCACTTGTGTCTGGTAGGAGTTTCCATGGAAATGTGAGTGACCACATAATAAGGTCTTGTCGTCTGTCCTCGGTTGCAACACTCACTACAAAGTTCAAAACTGCCTCTGGAAGCAACGTCAGCACAAGAACTGCTTGTCAGGAGCTCCATGAAATGGGTTTCCATGGCCGAGCAGCTGCACACAAGTCTAAGATCATCATACGTAATGTCAAGCGTCGGCTGGAGTGGTGTAAAGCTCACCGCCATTGGACTCTGGAGCAGTGGAAACGCGTTCTCTTGGAGTGATGAATTGCACTTCACCATCTTGCAGTCCGACGGACGAATCTGCGTTTGGCGGATGCCAAGATAACACTACCTGCCCAAATGCATAGTGCCAACTGTAAAGTTTGGTGGAATAGGAATAATGGTCTGGGGCTGTTTTTCATGGTTCGGGCTAGGCCCCTTGGTTCCAGTGAAGGGAAATCTTAACGCTACAGCATACAATTACATTTTAGATGATTCTGTGCTTCCAACTTTGTGGCAAGAGTTTGGGGAAGGCCCTTTCCTGTTTCAGCAGGACAATGCCCCCATGTACAAAGCGAGTTCTATACAGAAATGGTTTGTCGAGATCGGTGTGGAAGAACTTGACTGGCCATAACAGAGCTCTGACCTCAACCCAATCGAACACCTTTGGGATGAATTGGAACGCCGACTGCAAGCCACGCCTAATCACCCAACATCTGTGCCTGACCTCACTAATACTCTAGTGGCTGAATGGAAGCAAGTCCCCGAAGCAATGTTCCAACATCTAGTGGAAAGCCTTCCCAGAAGAGAGAAGGCTGTTATAGCAGCAAAGGGTCGACCAACTCCATATTAACGCCCATGACTTTGGAATGAGATGTTGGACGAGCAGGTGTCTACATACTGTTGGTAATGTAGTGTAGGGTACAAAACCTTCTCTGTCATTGGTCACCAACAGATTTCCCAGCAGCCGTAGCCGTGGAGATGGACGAATATCAATCCCAGACGCGGGTGAGTAGTTCAGAAAGTAGAAAACTTGTCTTGAAAAATGCCTTGCTGCCGAATGTTTACAAAGTCCCCATTGAATCTTCACATCTATGTTTTTCTATGGTGTCTGGTCCCAGAGGGTTAACGGTGTCCCACTGACCAGAAATGTATATCACTCACCCAGACCTCTGCGCTGACCTCTCCGCTGACCTCTGCGCTGACCTCTGCGCTGACCTTTTCTTTTTTACAAGGAGCACGTGCGCGCCTAAGTTGGAAAATGTAGGCGCACACAAAGACATTTAGGAGCACAATGAAAAATATTTGAGACAATAGAGACAGAATCCTTCGTTTTTCCAGGCATTCCGGGTCGCACAGCTACATATGTCGGCGAATATGTGTGTTAAATGGTCCCACTGGGACCTGAACTGTATACCAGTGTATAACAGTGCACCACTGACCTCTTTTACAGTACATTTCAGCTCACAAACCTGAAGAAAACAACTATTCTTAGATACAGTACATGACAGACACTTTAAAGGGGAAATCTGGGATTGGTAAAACGTTGTTTTACTTTTAAATGAATGATTTAAATGCTAAACTGATTCTTAAAGAACATCACTTATCAATAAACGTAGACATGCATCAATGCATTTGAGAGGGTTTCCATTTCTCCAGCCCTGTCCCTCATTTGATCACCAGAAAAAGTGATGGGGTGTCCACTTTGTTGCTTGAATTCTGGAGTAGGTTCCAGCAGCCCTAACATCTAGCAGTACTGCAATATGCTGTAAAACCTACGGTGATGAGCTTCTACGAAGGAATAACTAACACAGCAGGACTATGATTACCACTCACAAGCTGGGCTGCTTTGGTTCTGACTCAAATCTGTTTTTCCTCAGGCATTAAGTGGAGAAGATCTGACACCCTAGTCTGTGTGATTGACAGCGAAACTGACAGAACCGTCTAGCTTCGTTTACATCACTGACGGTCCCTCATTATACAGTACTGACAGAGAGAGGGGGGCGAGGGAGGAGAGAGAGGAGAGGGGGACGAGGGAGGAGAGGGGGACAAGGGAGGAGAGGGAGGACGAGGGAGGAGAGGGAGGACGAGGGGGACGAGGGAGGAGAGGGAGGAGAGAGAGGAGAGGGGGGAGAGGGAGGACGAGGGGGACGAGGGAGGACGAGGGGGACGAGGGAGGAGAGGGAGGAGAGAGAGGAGAGGGAGGACGAGGGGGACGAGGGAGGAGAGGGAGGAGAGGGAGGACGAGGGAGGAGAGGGAGGAGAGGGGGAAGAGGGACGAGTGTGGGACGAGGGAGGAGAGGGGGACGAGGGAGGCCGTGTCCGAATAACGAAATAGTATGACTTTGGGGTACGCAAAACTGTTAATGTATTATAGTATGTAAAACTTAAAAAATTAAGTATGCTTTAAATGCCTGGATGTCATACTATTTTCGGCTTATCATCAAGTAGGATTCACTGCACACTATTTAGGAAGAGCAATTGTCTTTTTCACACCTACATGTTTTTTTTTTACAACAGCTAATAAAATCAGAATAGGGGACGCGCTTCATTTGATTTGTTGATTTGTGTCGCTTACTGCATTCGTTCTCACTAAACAGAACATTCTAAATAGTATGTAGTACGATTAGTACCAAGTAGGCAGTTTTAATAAGTAGTAGGAAAGACAGATTTTGGACACGGCCAGGGTTGGGGGGTGGGGGGTGGATAAAAGAGAAAGAGGCAGATAAATGAACAAAAGATGAAAAAAATGATTTCAGAGGTAAACAACGGATCAGGTAGATGTTGATAATGTCCGCTGACAGACAGTCAGTCCTACGACGGATGGTGTTATTCCTTCTCATGTAACATGGGCTGTTGGATTAGTGTTTTTCCTTCTCATGTAACGTGGGCTGTTGGATTAGTGTTATTCCTTCTCATGTAACATGGGCGGTTGGATTAGTGTTATTCCTTCTCATGTAACGTGGGCTGTTGGATTAGTGTTATTCCTTCTCATGTAACGTGGGCGGTTGGATTAGTGTTATTCCTTCTCATGTAATGTGGGCTGTTGGATTAGTGTTATTCCTTCTCATGTAACGTGGGCTGTTGGATTAGCGTTATTCCTTCTCATGTAACATGGGCTGTTGGATTAGTGTTATTCCTTCTCATGTAACATGGGCTGTTGGATTAGTGTTATTCCTTCTCATGTAATGTGGGCTGTTGGATTAGTGTTATTCCTTCTCATGTAACGTGGGCGGTTGGATTAGTGTTATTCCTTCTCATGTAATGTGGGCTGTTGGATTAGTGTTATTCCTTCTCATGTAACGTGGGCGGTTGGATTATGTCCGCTGACAGACAGTCAGTCCTACGACGGATGGTGTTATTCCTTCTCATGTAACGTGGGCTGTTGGATTAGTGTTATTCCTTCTCATGTAACATGGGCTGTTGGATTAGTGTTATTCCTTCTCATGTAATGTGGGCGCTTGGATTAGATGTTGGTTTCGCCGTTAACTTGGCATCGTCCTGCCGTCCTGATGCAATGCAACACCAACCAGAACAGGAACAAGAGGAAACATCAACAACAACAGTGAAATGCTAATAATGAGTTGTGGAGACTGGAAGTCCCTTATGTTGGAGCTGGTGAAAAGTGTTTGGACTTGACAGAAAACTGAGGAGTTGGGGTATATCTACACAGTGCATGGAGAGGAGTTGGGGTATATCTACACAGTGCATGGAGAGGAGTTGGGGTATATCTACACAGTGCATGGAGAGGAGTTGGGTATATCTACACAGTGCATGGAGAGGAGTTGGGTATATCTACACAGTGCATGGAGAGGAGTTGGGGTATATCTACACAGTGCATGGAGAGGAGTTGGGGTATATCTACACAGTGCATGGAGAGGAGTTGGGTATATCTACACAGTGCATGGAGAGGAGTTGGGGTATTCCTACACAGTGCATGGAGAGGAGTTGGGGTATATCTACACAGTGCATGGAGAGGAAGGGAAGGGTACCAAAACATGTCTGCAGCATTGAAGGTCCCCAAGAACACAGTGGCCTCCTTCATTCTTAAAAATGGAAGAAATTTGGAACCACCAAGACTCTTCCTAGAGCTGGCCGCCCGGACAAACTGAGCAATCAGGGGACAAGGGCCTTGGTCAGGGAGGTGACCAAGAACCCGATGGTGACTCTGACAAACCTCCAGAGTTCCTCTGTGGAGATGGGAGAACCTTCCAGAAGGACAACCATCTTTGCAGCACTCCACCAATTAGGCCTTTATGGTAGAGTGGCCAGACGGAAGCCACTCCTCAGTAAAAGGCACATGACAGCCCACTTGGAGTTTGCCAAAAAGCATCTAAAGGACTCTCAGACCATGAGAAACAAGATTCTCTGGTCTGATGAAACCAAGATTGAACGCTTTGGGCTGAATGCCAAGCGTCACGTCTGGAGGAAACCTGGCACCATCTCTGCGGTGAAGCATGGTGGTGGCAGCATCATGCTGTGGGGATGTTTTTCAGCGGCAGGGACTGGGAGACTCGTCAGGAGCGAGGGAAAGATGAAAAGAGCAAAGTACAGAGAGGTCCTTGATGAAAACCTGCTCCAGAGCGCTAAGGACCTCAGACTGGGGCGATGGTTCACCTTCCAACAGGACAACAATCCTAAGCACACAGCCAAGACAACGCAGGAGTGGCTTTGGGACAAGTCTATGAATGTCCTTGAGTGGCCCAGCCAGAGCCCGAACACGATCAAACATCTCTGGAGAGACTTGAAAACAGATGTGCAGTGACGCTCCCCATCCAACCTGACAGAGCTTGAGAGGATCTGCAGAGGAGAATGGGAGAAACTCCCCAAATACAGCTGTGCCAAGTTTGTAGCATCATACCCATGAGGACTCAAGTCTGTAATCACTGCCAAAGGTGTTAAACAAAGTACTAACTAAAGGGTCTAAACATTTTCGGGAGTAAAAATGTCTGAAAACCTGTTTTTAATTTTCATTATGGGGTGCTGTGATGTCATTATGGGGTGTTGTGATGTCATTATGGGGTGTTGTGATGTCATTATGGGGTGCTGTGTGTAGATTGACGAGGGGAAAAAACAATTTAATCCATATTAGAATAAGGCTGTAAGGTAACAAAATGTGGAAAAGGTCAAGGGGTCTGAATACATTTGGAATGCACTGTATATACCGACCTACCTCAATGGCCGCGTACCCCTGCACATCGACTTGGTACCCTGTATCACAGTAGGTTGGACCTTCATTGGGGAGGACAGGCTCATGGTAATGGCTGGAGGGGAATGGTATCAAATACATGGCTTCCATGTGTTTGATGCCGGTCCATTTGCTCTGTTACGGCCATTGCTATGATCCGTCCTCCCCTCAGCAGCCTCCTTTGCCGTGAATATAGCCAAGTTCTTGTTATAATTTGTTGTTTTTCTCTCTGTATTGCTGGGTGAGAGCCCGTAAGTCAGCATTTAGTCCACACCTGTTGTTTACCAAGCATGTGACAAAAAACATGTGATTTGATGTTGCGGTACTGTTGTGATATTGACTGTATCACTGCCACCTCTATAACAACGAGTGATGCTGCACCAGTGGAGGCTGCTGATGGGAGGACGGCTCATAGTGATGGCTGGAATGAAGTCAATGGAATGGCATCTAACACATGGTTTCTCAGCCATTATCATGAGCCGTGCTGCAGCTCTACTGTCTAGAACAGTAGATGAGAGAAACACACACCATCTACATCACTCCCCCATCATGACGTTTACTTACGTTCATTCTTCGGTCATCGGCTGCAGCTGATTCTCTCTCTCACACACACACCTACCTAACCTTCTGTCTCTCTACATCCTTTTCCCTCTTTCCTCTTCTCCTCAGCATGTCTCTCTCTTTTCTTCAGCATGTCTCTCTCTCTCTCTTTTTCTCTTTCCTCAGTATGACTCTCTCTCTCTTCTCCTCAGCATGTCTCTATCTCTCTTTTCCTCAGTATGTCTCTCTCTCTCTCTCTCTTTTCCTCAGCATGTCTCTTTCTCTTTTTCTCTTTCCTCAGTATGTCTCTCTCTCTTTCTTTCCTCTTCTCCTCAGCATGTCTCTCTCTCTCTCTTTCCTCGTCTCCTCAGCATGTCTCTCTCTTTTTCCTCTTCTCCTCAGCACGTCTCTCTCTCTTCTCCTCAGCATGTCTCTCTCTCTCTTACCTCTTCTCCTCAGCATGTCGCTCTCTCTTTCCTCTTCTCCTCAGCATGTCGCTCTCTCTTTCCTCATCTCCTCAGCATCTCTCGCTCTCTTTCCTCTTCTCCTCATCATGTCTCTCATCTTTCCTCTTCTCCTCAGCATGTCTCTCTCTCTCTTCTCCTCAGCATATCTCTCTCTCTTTCCTCTTCTCCTCAGCATGTCTCTCTCTCTCTTCTCCTCAGCATGTCTCTCTCTCTTTCCTCTTCTCCTCAGCATGTCTCTCTCTCTCTTTCCTCTTCTCCTCAGCATGTCTCTCTCTCTCTTCTCCTCAGCATGTCTCTCTCTCTTTCCTCTTCTCCTCAGCATGTCTCTCTCTCTCTTTCCTCTTCTCCTCAGCATGTCTCTCTCTTTCCTCGTCTCCTCAGCATGTCTCTCTCTCTTTCCTCTTCTCCTCAGCATGTCTCTCTCTCACATCTCCTCAGCATGTCTCTCTCTCTCTTTTCCTTAGCATGTCTCTCTCTTTCCTCGTCTCCTCAGCATCGCTCTCCCTTTCCTCTTCTCCTCAGCATGTCTCTCTCCCTTTCCTCTTCTCCTCAGCATGTATCTCTCTCTCTCTTCTCCTCAGCATGTCTCTCTCTCTTCCTCTTCTCCTTAGCATGTCTATCTCTCTCCTCTTCTCCTCAGCATGTCTCTCTCTCTATTTCCTCTTCTCCTCAGCATGTCTCTCTCTCTCTTTTCCTCAGCACGTCTCTCTCTCTCTTACCTCTTCTCCTCAGCATGTCGCTCTCTCTTTCCTCTTCTCCTCAGCATGTCGCTCTCTCTTTCCTCTTCTCCTCAGCATGTCTCTCTCTTTTTCCTCTTCTCCTCAGCATGTCTCTCTCTCTCTTACCTCTTCTCCTCAGCATGTCGCTCTCTCTTTCCTCTTCTCCTCAGCATGTCGCTCTCTCTTTCCTCTTCTCCTCATCATGTCTCTCTCTCTTTCCTCTTCTCCTCAGCATGTCTCTCTCTTTCCTCTTCTCCTCAGCATGTCTCTCGCTCTCTTTCCTCTTCTCCTCAGCATGTCGCTCTCTCTTTCCTCTTCTCCTCAGCATGTCGCTCTCTCTTTCCTCTTCTCCTCAGCATCTCTCTCTCTCTTTCCTCTTCTCCTCATCATGTCTCTCTCTCTTTCCTCTTCTCCTCAGCATGTCTCTCTCTCTCTTCTCCTCAGCATATCTCTCTCTCTTTCCTCTTCTCCTCAGCATGTCTCTCTCTCTCTTCTCCTCATCATGTCTCTCTCTCTTCTCCTCAGCATGTCTCTCTCTCTTTCCTCTTCTCCTCAGCATGTCTCTCTCTCTCTTTCCTCTTCTCCTCAGCATGTCTCTCCCTTTTTCCTCTTCTCCTCAGCATGTCTCTCTCTCTTCTCCTCAGCATGTCTCTCTCTCTCTTACCTCTTCTCCTCAGCATGTCGCTCTCTCTTTCCTCTTCTCCTCAGCATGTCGCTCTCTCTTTCCTCTTCTCCTCAGCATCTCTCTCTCTCTTTCCTCTTCTCCTCAGCATGTCTCTCCCTTTTTCCTCTTCTCCTCAGCATGTCTCTCTCTCTTCTCCTCAGCATGTCTCTCTCTCTCTTACCTCTTCTCCTCAGCATGTCGCTCTCTCTTTCCTCTTCTCCTCAGCATGTCGCTCTCTCTTTCCTCTTCTCCTCATCATGTCTCTCTCTCTTTCCTCTTCTCCTCAGCATGTCTCTCTCTCTCTTCTCCTCAGCATATCTCGCTCTCTTTCCTCTTCTCCTCAGCATGCCTCTCTCTCTCTCTTCTCCTCAGCATATCTCGCTCTCTTTCCTCTTCTCAGCATGTCTCTCTCTTTCCTCTTCTCCTCAGCATGTCTCTCTCTCTTTCCTCTTCTCCTCAGCATGTCTCTCTCTCTCTTCTCCTCAGCATATCTCGCTCTCTTTCCTCTTCTCCTCAGCATGTCTCTCTCTTTCCTCTTCTCCTCAGCATGTCTCTCTCTTTCCTCTTCTCCTCAGCATGTCTCTCTCTCTTTCCTCTTCTCCTCAGCATGTCTCTCTCTCTCTTCTCCTCAGCATATCTCGCTCTCTTTCCTCTTCTCCTCAGCATGTCTCTCTCTCTCTTTCCTCTTCTCCTCAGCATGCCTCTCTCTCTCTTTCCTCAGCATGTCTCTCTCTCTCTTTCCTCTTCTCCTCAGCATGTCTCTCTCTCTCTTTCCTCTTCTCCTCAGCATGTCGCTCTCTCTTTCCTCTTCTCCTCAGCATGTCGCTCTCTCTTTCCTCATCTCCTCAGCATCTCTCTCTCTCTCTTTCCTCTTCACCTCAGCATGTCTCTCTCTCTCTTACCGCTTCTCCTCAGCATGTCGCTCTCTCTTTCCTCTTCTCCTCAGCATCTCTCTCTCTCTCTTTCCTCTTCTCCTCAGCATGTCTCTCTCTCTCTTCTCCTCAGCATATCTCTCTCTCTTTCCTCTTCTCCTCAGCATGTCTCTCTCTCTCTTCTCCTCATCATGTCTCTCTCTCTTCTCCTCAGCATGTCTCTCTCTCTTTCCTCTTCTCCTCAGCATGTCTCTCTCTCTCTTTCCTCTTCTCCTCAGCATGTCTCTCCCTTTTTCCTCTTCTCCTCAGCATGTCTTCTCTCTTCTCCTCAGCATGTCTCTCTCTCTCTTACCTCTTCTCCTCAGCATGTCGCTCTCTCTTTCCTCTTCTCCTCAGCATGTCGCTCTCTCTTTCCTCTTCTCCTCATCATGTCTCTCTCTCTTTCCTCTTCTCCTCAGCATGTCTCTCTCTCTCTTCTCCTCAGCATATCTCTCTCTCTTTCCTCTTCTCCTCAGCATGCCTCTCTCTCACTCTTCTCCTCAGCATGTCTCTCTCTCTCTTTCCTCTTCTCCTCAGCATGCCTCTCTCTCTCTTTCCTCAGCATGTCTCTCTCTCTCTCTTTCCTCTTCTCCTCAGCATGTCTCTCTCTCTCTTTCCTCTTCTCCTCAGCATGTCTCTCTCTTTCTTTCCTCTTCTCCTCAGCATGTCTCTCTCTCTCTTCTCCTCAGCATATCTCTCTCTCTTTCCTCTTCTCCTCAGCATGCCTCTCTCTCTCTCTTCTCCTCAGCATGTCTCTCTCTCTCTTTCCTCTTCTCCTCAGCATGCCTCTCTTTCTCTTTCCTCAGCATGTCTCTCTCTCTCTTTCCTCTTCTCCTCAGCATGTCTCTCTCTCTCTTTCCTCTTCTCCTCAGCATGTCTCTCTCTTTCTTTCCTCTTCTCCTCAGCATGTCTCTCTCTTTCCTCTTCTCCTCAGCATGTCTCTCTCTCTTTCCTCTTCTCCTCAGCATGTCTCTCTCTCTCTTCTCCCCATCATGTCTCTCTCTTCTCCTCAGCATGTCTCTCTCTCTCTTTCCTCTTCTCCTAAGCATGTATCTCTCTCTCTTTCCTCTTCTCCTCAGCACGTCTCTCTCTCTCTTTCCCCTTCTCCTCAGCATGTCTCTCTCTCTCTCTTCTCCTCAGCATGTCTCTCTCTTTCTTTCCTCTTCTCCTCAGCATGTCTCTCTACTTCCTCTTCTCCTCAGCATGTGTCTCTACTTCCGCTTCTCCTCAGTATGTCTCTCTCTCTCTCTCTTCTCCTCATCATCTCTCTCTCTCTTTCCTCTTCTCCTCAGCATGTCTCTCTATCTTTCCTCTTCTCCTCAGCATGTCTCTCTCTCTCTTTCCTCTTCTCCTCAGCATGCCTCTCTCTTTCCTCTTCTCCTCAGCATGCCTCTCTCTCTCTTTCCTCAGCATGTCTCTCTCTCTCTTTCCTCTTCTCCTCAGCATGTCTCTCTCTCTCTTTCCTCTTCTCCTCAGCATGTCTCTCTCTTTCCTCTTCTCCTCAGCATGTCTCTCTCTCTTTCCTCTTCTCCTCAGCATGTCTCTCTCTCTCTTCTCCTCATCATGTCTCTCTCTTCTCCTCAGCATGTCTCTCTCTCTCTTTCCTCTTCTCCTCAGCACGTCTCTCTCTCTCTTTCCCCTTCTCCTCAGCATGTCTCTCTCTCTCTCTTCTCCTCAGCATGTCTCTCTCTTTCTTTCCTCTTCTCCTCAGCATGTCTCTCTACTTCCTCTTCTCCTCAGCATGTCTTTCTACTTCCGCTTCTCCTCAGTATGTCTCTCTCTCTCTCTCTTCTCCTCATCATGTCTCTCTCTCTCTTTCTTCTTCTCCTCAGCATGTCTCTCTCTTTCTTTCCTCTTCTCCTCAGCATGTCTCTCTCTTTCCTCTTCTCCTCAGCATGTCTCTCTCTCTCTTTCCTCTTCTCCTCAGCACGTCTCTCTCTCTCTTTCCCCTTCTCCTCAGCATGTCTCTCTCTCTCTTCTCCTCAGCATGTCTCTCTCTTTCTTTCCTCTTCTCCTCAGCATGTCTCTCTACTTCCTCTTCTCCTCAGCATGTCTTTCTACTTCCGCTTCTCCTCAGTATGTCTCTCTCTCTCTCTCTTCTCCTCATCATGTCTCTCTCTCTCTTTCTTCTTCTCCTCAGCATGTCTCTCTCTTTCTTTCCTCTTCTCCTCAGCATGTCTCTCTCTTTCCTCTTCTCCTCAGCATGTCTCTCTCTCTCTTCTCCTCAGCATATCTCTCTCTCTTTACTCTTCTCCTCAGCATGCCTCTCTCTCTCTCTTCTCCTCAGCATGTCTCTCTCTCTCTTTCCTCTTCTCCTCATCATGTCTCTCTCTCTTCTCCTCAGCATGTCTCTCTCTCTTTCCTCTTCTCCTCAGCATGTCTCTCTCTCTCTTCTCCTCAGCATATCTCTCTCTCTTTACTCTTCTCCTCAGCATGCCTCTCTCTCTCTCTTCTCCTCAGCATGTCTCTCTCTCTCTTTCCTCTTCTCCTCAGCATGCCTCTCTCTCTCTTTCCTCAGCATGTCTCTCTCTCTCTTTCCTCTTCTCCTCAGCATGTCTCTCTCTCTCTTTCCTCTTCTCCTCAGCATGTCTCTCTCTTTCTTTCCTCTTCTCCTCAGCATGTCTCTCTCTCTCTTCTCCTCAGCATATCTCTCTCTCTTTCCTCTTCTCCTCAGCATGTCTCTCTCTCTCTTTCCTCTTCTCCTCAGCATGCCTCTTTCTCTCTTTCCTCAGCATGCCTCTTTCTCTCTTTCCTCAGCATGTCTCTCTCTCTCTTTCCTCTTCTCCTCAGCATGTCTCTCTCTCTCTTTCCTCTTCTCCTCAGCATGTCTCTCTCTTTCTTTCCTCTTCTCCTCAGCATGTCTCTCTCTTTCCTCTTCTACTCATCATGTCTCTCTCTCTTTCCTCTTCTCCTCAGCATGTCTCTCTCTCTCTTCTCCTCATCATGTCTCTCTCTTTCCTCAGCATGTCTCTCTCTCTCTTTCCTCTTCTCCTCAGCATATCTCTCTCTCTTTACTCTTCTCCTCAGCATGCCTCTCTCTCTCTCTTCTCCTCAGCATGTCTCTCTCTTTCTTTCCTCTTCTCCTCAGCATGTCTCTCTACTTCCTCTTCTCCTCAGCATGTCTCTCTACTTCCGCTTCTCCTCAGTATGTCTCTCTCTCTCTCTCTTCTCCTCATCATCTCTCTCTCTCTTTCCTCTTCTCCTCAGCATGTCTCTCTATCTTTCCTCTTCTCCTCAGCATGTCTCTCTCTCTCTTTCCTCTTCTCCTCAGCATGCCTCTCTCTCTCTTTCCTCAGCATGTCTCTCTCTCTCTCTTTCCTCTTCTCCTCAGCATGTCTCTCTCTCTCTTTCCTCTTCTCCTCAGCATGTCTCTCTCTTTCTTTCCTCTTCTCCTCAGCATGTCTCTCTCTCTCTTTCCTCTTCTCCTCAGCATGTCTCTCTCTTTCTTTCCTCTTCTCCTCAGCATGTCTCTCTCTCTCTTCTCCTCATCATGTCTCTCTCTTCTCCTCAGCATGTCTCTCTCTCTCTTTCCTCTTCTCCTCAGCACGTCTCTCTCTCTCTTCTCCTCATCATGTCTCTCTCTTCTCCTCAGCATGTCTCTCTCTCTCTTCTCCTCAGCATGTCTCTCTCTCTCTCTTTCCTCTTCTCCTCAGCATGTCTCTCTCTCTCTTTCCTCTTCTCCTCAGCATGTCTCTCTCTTTCTTTCCTCTTCTCCTCAGCATGTCTCTCTACTTCCTCTTCTCCTCAGCATGTCTTTCTACTTCCGCTTCTCCTCAGTATGTCTCTCTCTCTCTCTCTTCTCCTCATCATCTCTCTCTCTCTTTCTTCTTCTCCTCAGCATGTCTCTCTCTTTCTTTCCTCTTCTCCTCAGCATGTCTCTCTCTTTCCTCTTCTCCTCATCATGTCTCTCTCTCTTCTCATCAGCATGTCTCTCTCTCTCTTTCCTCTTCTCCTCTTCTCCTCTCTCTTTCTTTCCTCTTCTCCTCAGCATGTCTCTCTCTTTCCTCTTCTCCTCAGCATGTCTCTCTCTCTCTCTCTTTCCTCTTCTCCTCAGCATGTCTCTCTCTCTCTTCTCCTCATCATGTCTCTCTCTCTTCTCCTCAGCATGTCTCTCTCTCTCTTTCTTCTTCTCCTCAGCATTTCTCTCTCTCTCTTTCCTCTTCTCCTCAGCATGTCTCTCTCTCTCTCTCTTTCCTCTTCTCCTCAGCATGTCTCTCTCTCTCTTCTCCTCATCATGTCTCTCTCTCTTCTCCTCAGCATCTCTCTCTTTCTCTTTCCTCTTCTCCTCAGCATTTATCTCTCTCTCTTCCTCTTCTCCTCAGCATGTCTCTCTCTCTTTCCCCTTCTCCTCAGCATGTCTCTCTCTCTCTTTCCTCTTCTCCTCAGCATGTCTCTCTCTTTCTTTCCTCTTCTCATCAGCATGTCTCTCTACTTCCTCTTCTCCTCAGCATGTCTCTCTACTTCCGCTTCTCCTCAGTATGTCTCTCTCTCTCTTCTCCTCAGTACTGTCTCTCTCTCTCTCTCTTCTCCTCATCATGTCTCTCTCTCTCTTTCTTCTTCTCCTCAGTATGTCTCTCTCTCTCTTCTCCTCATCATGTCTCTCTCTCTCTCTCTCTTCTCCTCAGCACGTCTCTCTCTTTCCACATTTCCTCAGCATGTCTCTCTCTCGCTTTCCTCTTCTCCTCTCCTGTCCTCTCTCTCTCTCTGTCATTTGGTCAGACACTATCAAATAAAACACATTCAGACTTGAAGAGCTCAACTCCTTCAGAACAGGTGTGTGTGATATAACCGTACTAATCAGATAGGTAGGAGTGTCTCTTTTCTCAGTTTGTCACCACATTATCATTTATTAAGCAGATTGAGTACAGCAGTTGAAATGACCCCCCCGCCCCATGCACCCTGTCCCGGTGTCTGCAGCCTCTCAGCTAGCAGTATCAAGTAGCCTCTTCACCCTTCACTCTGAAGACTCACTTTATAAGGAAGCTGAAAAAGAGAGAGAGAGACAGAGAGAGCGTGTGATTACAGAGCGCTCGCCAGTTAGTGTGTGACAAAGTCAACTGTGATCTGACTGTATTAAGTGTCGCTCAGTAGATTTCATTGTGATCTGACTGTACTAAGTGTTGTTCAGTAGATTTCATTGTAAAAAGGCTGTATTAAGTGTTGTTCTGTAGATTTCATTGTGATCTGACTGTATTAAATGCTGCCCCCCCCCCCTCGGGTTGTGCCGTGGCGGAGGTCTTTGTGGGCTATACTCAGCCTTGTCTCAGGATGGTAAGTTGGTGGTTGAAGATATCCCTCTAGTGGTGTGGGGGCTGTGCTTTGGCAAAGTGGGTGGGGTTATATCCTTCCTGTTTGGCCCTGTCCGGGGGTGTCCTCGGATGGGGCCACAGTGTCTCCTGACCCCTCCTGTCTCAGCCTCCAGTATTTATGCTGCAGTAGTTTTTGTGTCGGGGGGCTAGGGTCAGTTTGTTATATCTGGAGTACTTCTCCTGTCCTATTCGATGTCCTGTGTGAATCTAAGTGTGCGTTCTCTAATTCTCTCCTTCTCTCTCTCGGAGGACCTGAGCCCTAGGACCATGCCCCAGGACTACCTGACATGATGACTCCTTGCTGTCACCAGTCCACCTGGCCGTGCTGCTGCTCCAGTTTCAACTGTTCTGCCTTATTATTATTCGACCATGCTGGTCATTTATAAACATTTGAACATCTTGGCCATGTTCTGTTATAATCTCCACCCGGCACAGCCAGAAGAGGACTGGCCATCCCACATATGCTCTCTCTAATTCTCTCTTTCTTTCTCTCTCTCGGAGGACCTGAGCCCTAGGACCATGCCCCAGGAATACCTGACATGATGACTCCTTGCTGTCCCCAGTCCACCTGACTGTGCTGCTGCTCCAGTTTCAACTGTTCTGCCTTATTATTATTCGACCATGCTGGTCATTTATGAACATTTGAACATCTTGACCATGTTCTGTTATAATCTCCACCCGGCACAGCCAGAAGAGGACTGGCCACCCCACATAGCCTGGTTCCTCTAGGTTTCTTCCTAGGTTTTGGCCTTTCTAGGGAGTTTTTCCTAGCCACCGTGCTTCTACACCTGCATTGCTTGCTGTTTGGGGTTTTAGGCTGGGTTTCTGTACAGCACTTTGAGATATCAGCTGATGTACGAAGGGCTATATAAATAAATTTGATTTGATTTGTTCAGTAGATTTCATTGTGATCTGACTGTATTAAGTGTTGTTCAGTAGATTTCATTGTGATCTGACTGTATTAAATGCTGTTCAGTAGATTTCATTGTGATCTGACTGTATTAAATGCAGTTCAGTAGATTTCATTGTGATATGACTGTATTAAGTGTCGTTCAGTAGATTTCATTGTGATCTGACTGTATTAAGTGTTGTTCAGTAGATTTCATTGTGATATGACTGTATTAAGTATTGTTCAGTAGATTTCATTGTGATATGACTGTATTAAGTGTCGTTCAGAAGTTCTCTCGGACTGTGTGCTGCTAACTGTTGTTTTGATGATTATGGGTGTTACTTGTTACTTATATTCTGATAGCTGGAGAATCTGGATGTGTCCTAAATGGTACCCTACCAGATCTCTACGGGCCCTGGACAAAATTAGTGCTCATAAAAGAACAAAGGCCGCTATTTGGGGCAAAGCCATTGATTCGAGCAGAGGCTGACAAAATCCTTTTGGGATAAAGCATCTGACAACTCATCTGACGGACGCGACTCATCTGACGGCTCATCTGACGGCTCATCTGACGCGACTCATCTGACGACTCATCTGACGACTCATCTGACGGCTCATCTGACGGCTCATCTGACGGCTCATCTGACGCGGCTCATCTGACGCGACTCATCTGACGACTCATCTGACGACTCATCTGACGACTCATCTGACGGCTCATCTGACGGCTCATCTGACGGCTCATCTGACGCGACTCATCTGACGCGACTCATCTGACGACTCATCTGACGGCTCATCTGACGGCTCATCTGACGGCTCATCTGAAGACTCATCTGACGCGACTCATCTGACGCGACTCATCTGACGCGACTCATCTGACGCGACTCATCTGACGAAGTTCAAAAGTGGGTAAAGTTGTCTTCGAAGGGCAGTTTGATTTCGCTCGGTTAGGAAAAAATGCAACACGATGTTCTGGGTGAAAAGTGTCTGGGTGTGTTCCATGTTAGAGGGTGGATGGTGTGAACTTAGACACCCCTGGAGACCTGGAGTGAAGTACTCTATTTATTCACTATGTAGGGCCAGGAGTTTATCCAGACCACCTCAACTGAAAAACTATGGGCACAGACGTTTTCCTGGTCACGTGTCCAGGAAAACTCTAATGTGTGTGTGAATGCCATTGGTAACATGGTGAAGTCCAGGTACTGTATGTGTGTTACCTGTAGGGGTAGCCGTGGTATTTGGACCTGAAGATGGACAGCAGGAAGCTGAAGAAGAACACCACCAGGCCCAGTCCCACCAGGCAGATAACTGAAACACATAGCACAACATTACACACACACACACACACTACCACACACACAGTCCCACCAGGCAGATAACTGAAACACACAGCACAACATTACACACACACACACACACACACACACACACTATCACACACGTACACACACTACCCCTCACAAGCACACACACAATACCACTCACACATACTACCCCTCACAAGCACACACACACACACACACACACACACACACACACACACACACACACACACACACACACACACACACACACACACACACACACACACACACACACACACACACACACACACACACACACACACACACACACACACACACACACACACACACACACACACACACACCTTTAGTATGATAACGAGGCAATTTATAGTTATTTTGGGATGGTTAAAAACACCTCAATGACAAAAGATGAGAATGATTCACCCTCCCTCCCTCCCTCCCTCCCTCCCTCCCTCCCTCCCTCCCTCCCTCCCTCCCTCCCTCCCTAGGTTGGTCATATTCCCCACTGCAGTATGTTGTCTGGTAGTATAATTAGCTATCAGACAGTGGTAACGGTAAAGGGTGTGTGGAGGACCTATTGAATGGATTTGATGTCACCACTGAGATCCTTCAACAGTCCTCTACGTAGCTGTGGGTTGAAGACAGGGCTGAGGGGAACTAATGTCACATAAGCAGTGCAATGTAAGCTCTTCGTAATCATCACTAAGGCTTATATTCTGACGTTTACCAGCCTGTGGTTTTTATAATCATATCATATATATATATATTTTTTTTAAATAATGGGTTTCTATGAAAATTAGTCACTACGACATTGTCCCAAATGGGTCCCTACTTGGGACGCACTACATTTGACCAAGGCCCAAATGGGTCCCTACTTGGGACGCACTACGTTTGACCAAGGCCCAAAGGAGGGTACAGGGTGCCATTTGGGACTCATGCTGTGAATGATGGGTGTTTCTGCTGATTTAGCGGCCCGGCAGTTCTAGCTTTTATTTATTTATTTATTTCACCTTTATTTAACCAGGTAGGCAAGTTGAGAACAAGTTCTCATTTACAACTGCGACCTGGCCAAGATAAAGCAAAGCAGTTTGACAGATACAACGACACAGAGTTACACATGGAGTAAAACAAACATACAGTCAATAATACAGTAGAAACAAGTCTATATACGATGTGAGCAAATGAGGTGAGATAAGGGAGGTAAAGGCAAAAAAAGGCCATGGTGGGAAAGTAAATACAATATAGCAAGTAAAACACTGGAATGGTAGATTTTCAGTGGAAGAATGTGCAAAGTAGAGATAGAAATAATGGGGTGCAAAGGAGCAAAATAAATAAATAAATTAAATACAGTAGGGAAAGAGGTAGTTGTTTGGGCTAAATTATAGGTGGGCTATGTACAGGTGCAGTAATCTGTGAGCTGCTCTGACAGCTGGTGCTTAAAGCTAGCGAGGGAGATAAGTGTTTCCAGTTTCAGAGATTTTTGTAGTTCGTTCCAATCATTGGCAGCAGAGAACTGGAAGGAGAGGCGGCCAAAGGAAGAATTGGTTTTGGGGGTGACCAGAGAGATATACCTGCTGGAGCGCGTGCTACAGGTGGGTGCTGCTATGGTGACCAGCGAGCTGAGATGAGATGGGGCTTTACCTAGCAGGGTCTTGTAGATGACATGGAGCCAGTGGGTTTGGCGACGAGTATGAAGCGAGGGCCAGCCAACGAGAGCGTACAGGTCGCAGTGGTGGGTAGTATATGGGGCTTTGGTGACAAAACGGATGGCACTGTGATAGACTGCATCCAATTTGTTGAGTAGAGTGTTGGAGGCTATTTTGTAAATGACATCACCGAAGTCGAGGATCGGTAGGATGGTCAGTTTTACGAGGGTATGTTTGGCAGCATGAGTGAAGGATGCTTTGTTGCGAAATAGGAAGCCAATTCTAGATTTAATTTTGGATTGGAGATGCTTAATGTGAGTTTGGAAAGAGAGTTTACAGTCTAACCAGACACCTAGGTATTTGTAGTTGTCCACGTATTCTGAGTCAGAACAGAGTAGTGATGCTGGACGGGCGGGCAGGTGCAGGCAGCGATAGCTGAGAGACAAACTTTAAAAGGGGCTTGTTTTCTCCATGTGCTGTCAGTCGACACGTTGCAGACGGATGAAAGACTGTCACTGGACACGTTACAAAAACCTTGTTTTGCATTTTAATTACCGCTTCCTCAAGGATAACTGCTTTTGCACAAATATGTGTATGTGTGTACATGCATGTGTTTGTCCGGTCTCAGTAGAACTACAACAGTGGGCCTCTGAAGCTCTGCATTAATCATGTTTACAGTACGCTCCAGCGCACACACACACGCACAAACAACCACGTACGCACGCGCACGCGCACACACACACACACACACACACACACACAAACTCACACACACACACACACACGAGGTTGGCCTTCTGTGCTGCGCACGCACCACAAACACACACGCCATGGGGGTCAGGGTTCATCTCTCTGGTGTTAATTAAAGGAACAGTGGACTGAGTGTCGGCCTCTTCACATCTGCCAGACTTAATTGACAGTTATGCAAATATCCATCATGCTTCTACAAATGATAATGTCATGTCATTATGTATGCAGCATGTGGGTTCCACTGGAAGTACCTCAGTGAGTCTAGCGGACTAGAAGGGGAAGGAGGAGAGATGAGCAGGGGAAGGTTGTGTGTGTGGGGGGGGGGGGCACGACTCAGTCATAAAACATTAGCTGGGGGAACATGCCTTGGTCCCTCTGTTCCTCCCCCTGCTGTGAGGAGGAGACCCCCTACACACACACAGACACACACATAGTGGGAGGAGAGAGGAGCAGGGGAAGGAGGAGAGGGAAGGAGGAGAGAGGAGCAGGGGAAGGAGGAGAGAGGAGGAGGAGAGAGGAGGAGGAGAGAGGAGCAGGGGAAGGAGGAGAGGGAAGGAGGAGAGAGGAGGAGGAGAGAGGAGCAGGGAAAGGAGGAGAGAGGAGCAGGGGAAGGAGGAGAGAGGAGCAGGGGAAGGAGAAGAGAGGAGCAGGGGAAGGTTGTGTGGGGTGGGGGGCACGATTCAGTCATACAACATTAGCTGGGGGAACATGCCTTGGTCCCTCTGTTCCTCCCCCTGCTGTGAGGAGGAGACCCCCTACACACACACAGACACACACGTAGTGGGAGAAGAGAGGAGCAGGGGAAGGAGGAGAAGGAAGGAGGAGAGAGGAGGAGGAGGAGGAGAGAGGACCAGGGGAAGGAGGAGAGAGGAGCAGGGGAAGGAGGAGAGAGGAGGAGAGAGGAGGAGGAGAGAGGAGCAGGGGAAGGAGGAGAGAGGAGGAGGAAAGAGGAGCAGGGGAAGGAGGAGAGAGGAGGAGAAGAGAGGAGCAAGGGAAGGATGAGAGAGGAGGAGGAGAGAGGAGGAGGAGAGAGGAGCAGGGAAGGAGGAGAGAGGAGCAGGGGAAGGAGGAGAGAGTAGGAGGAGAGAGGAGGAGGGGAAGGAGGAGAGAGGAGCAGGGGAAGGAGAAGAGAGGAGCAGGGGAAGGAGGAGAGAGAAGGAGAAGAGAGGAGCAGGGGAAGGAGAGAGGAGCAGGGGGAGGAGGAGAGAGGAGCAGGGGAAGGAGGAGAGGGGAGGAGGAGAGAGGAGCAGGCAAAGGAGTAGAGGAGCAGGGGAAGGAAGAGAGAGGTGGAGGGGAATGTTTGCATACAGTATGTGTGTGTGTGTGTGTGTGTGTGTGTGTGTGTGTGTGTGTGTGTGTGTGTGTGTGTGTGTGTGTGTGTGAGAGATCAAGGATTAGATGCTGTGAGGCAATGACAAATGTGTGTTTCTGTTCCTTATGGGGGATGTCCTTCTGGAAATCATATTCACACCCCCTCAGAGAGAGATGGGCTCAGACACATCACATATTCTGACATTGGAAACAGTACAGTGTTGAGACGAATGTGCTTTGTATTGTTCACCATGTTAATGCCCTGTACACCGGTTGACATATTTCTCCAAGCAGTACAGCATTGCTGGAACTTCCTGATATTTATCTCTACTGTACTGTTAATAGCAGAGAGAAATTACTTCTGGCATTGAAGAACAACTATCTGGTCCTCACCTTGTTCACACCGTGGTGGTGTTTAAATAGGAGAGTGGAATCTCACTCCACTGAAGTATGCATTGAATGAGAGAGAGAGAGAGAGAGACAGCACTAACAACAGTCCAGCACAACAACACCCCCTTAACCAGACCCGGAGAGCTGGAGGTGGACAGAGACATATCTGCACTCTGGACAGTGGTGAGACAACTACAACAGGAGAAAGAGCAGGAGCAGAACAGAGCACTAGAGGAGAGGTTGAGGGGGATGGAGGAGAGGATCAGACTGCTGGAGGAGAGGTTGAGGGGGATGGAGGAGAGGATCAGACTACTGGAGGAGAGGGTGAGGGGGATGGAGGAGAGGATCAGACTGCTGGAGGAGAGGTTGAGGGGGATGGAGGAGAGGATCAGACTGCTGGAGGAGAGGTTGAGGGGGATGGAGGAGAGGATCAGACTGCTGGAGGAGAGGTTGAGGGGGATGGAGGAGGATCAGACTGCTGGAGGAGAGGTTGAGGGGGATGGAGGAGAGGATCAGACTGCTGGAGGAAAGGTTGAGGGGGATGGAGGAGAGGATCAGACTGCTGGAGGAGAGGTTGAGGGGGATGGAGGAGAGGATCAGACTGCTGGAAGAGAGGGTGAGGGGGCAGAGGAGGAGAGGGTGAGGGGGGTGGAGGAGAGGGTGAGGGGGGTGGAGGAGAGGATCAGACTGCTGGAGGAGAGGTTGAGGGGGATGGAGGAGAGGGTGAGGGGGATGGCGTGTGACAGAGAACAACCAACTAGAGAGGTGGCCACCCCCACAGAGAAGCCAGCAGAACAGCCCACCTCAGCACCCGACAAAAGTCTCGACACCACAGCAGAACAGTCCACACCAGACCCTGACCATAGAGTCGACATCACAGCAGAACATCACCCCCTCGTAGCACCCCCCCTGTCAGCCCTTCTGACAACCCCCCCACACCCACTGAGGACAAACACAAGACACAGATTGTACTCCTTATGGACACAAATGGGAAATATATAGAAGAAAAAAAACTTTTTCCCAAACACAGTGTGTCTAAACTCTGGTGTCCAAACACCCAGCGTGCCCTCGACCTTCTGTCTGAGGACCAACTAGGCTCACCTAGCCACATAATAATACACACAGGCACAAACAACCTGAGAGCAGGGGGTATGCTAATTTGGTATAGAGCAGACCTAACTTACTCCATTAAATTAATCAAAACAGGAACATTTTACATTTGGCTAGAAATTCAAAAGGATATTATCTTAAAAGAGAAAAATGTCCTCCTGTGTGCTACCTATATCCCCCCACTAGAATCCCCATACTTTAATGAAGACAGCTTCTCCATCCTGAAGGGGGAAATCAATCATTTCCAGGCCCAGGGACATGTACTAGTCTGTGGTGACCTAAATGCCAGAACCGGACAAGAACCTGACACCCTCAGCACACAGGGGGACAAACACCTGCCTGCAGGTGACAGCATTCCTTCCCACATATGCACAACTATGACAAAATAAACAAAAACGGGTCACAACTCCTGCAGCTCTGTCGCACGCTGGGTATGTACATAGTCAATGGTAGGCTTCGAGGGGACTCCTATGGTAGGTACACCTATAGCTCATTTCTTGGCAGTAGTACTGTAGACTACTTTATCACTGACCTCAACCCAGAGTCTCTCAGAGCGTTCACAGTCAGCCCACTGACACCCCTATCAGACCACAGCAAAATCACAGTCTACTTGAACAGAGCAATCCCCAATCATGAGGCATCAAAGCCAAAGGAACTGAGTAACATTAAGAAATGCTATAGATGGAAGGAATTCAGTTTGGAAACCTACCAAAAAACAATTAGGCAACAACAAATTCAATCCCTTCTAGACAATTTCCTGGGTAAAATGTTTCACTGCAATAGTGAAGGTGTAAACTTGCCAGTAGAAAATCTTAACAGTATATTTGACCTCTCAGCTTCCCCATCAAATCTAAAAATCTCAAATAGAAAACAGAAGAAAATTAACAACAATGACAAATGGTTTGATGAAGAATGCAAAAATCTAAGAAAGAAATTGAGAAACCTGTCCAACCAAAAACATAGAGACCCGGAAAACCTGAGTCTACGCCTTCATTATGGTGAATCACTAAAACAATACAGAAATACACTACGGAAAAAGAAGGAACAGCATGTCAGAAAGCAGCTCAATGTAACTGAAGAATCCATAGACTCTAACCATTTCTGGGAAAATTGGAAAACACTAAACAAACAACAACACGAAGAATTATCTATCCAAAATGGAGATGTATGGGTAAACCACTTCTCCAATATTTTTGGCTCTATAACAAAGAATAAAGAGCAAAAACATATACATGATCAAATACAAATCTTAGAATCAACTATTAAAGACTACCAGAACCCACTGGATTCTCCAATTACCTTGAAAAAGTTACAGGACAAAATAAAAACCCTCCAACCCAAAAAGGCCTGTGGTGTTGATGGTATCCTTAATGAAATGATCAAATATACAGACAACAAATTCCAATTGGCTATACTAAAACTCTTTAACATCATCCTTAGCTCT
>NW_027261001.1:337500-400760 GCF_045791955.1 Oncorhynchus clarkii lewisi
ATCAAAGTTCAGCCAACCTCTGATTCCACCACTGGCCTAAGCCCCATAATAGGAGCATGATCCTAGCGCGCTAATTAGCATTTCAAAGGCTTGTTAGCGGTTGATGCTAAAAGGAATGCTTATGACGGTAACAATGAAAAACTGGCATTTGCCTTTACTTTACATTGTTAAGGGGATAACACACCCCTTTAACCGCCATTTTGTTTTTAGGTTTACTTATCTGGGTCCTGCTCGGTAGAGAAGTTGTGTCTGAACACTCCACACTCAGCAGCTAAAACAGTAGAGTTGAAGAGTGATCGGGTGTCTGATGTCAAAGACCAGGACGTTACCTCACCAATATTTTCAGCGTAACAATTAGCAACGGGATGATAGTTTCATGCTGTGTGTGACTGAGTTTTCAGACACACACAAACAAATGCAGGTGACCCAATCACTGACAGTGGAACAAGAGATCCTCTCATTTCCATACAAAGTCCCTCTATTCTAACCACAACAATCACACCCCTCATACTACAGAGATTACAACGCAGCAGCGGGACTATTCAACTGCAGTCAGTCCTGGAGCCGAGGTAGAAAACCTTCTGGCCATTTCCTCCTTCTAATCAGGGACCTGGGACAGCACTGACCAACCACCTGACAGTTCACCAATTGACTAGCAGGTAGAGAAGGAAAGCAGCAGTACAGCACTTGGGCCCTTGGGGGCCCGGCAGCTGAATGGCCCTGTAATACAGTCCGTGATACAATAACAAACCAGGAGGAATCACTCACTTCTCCTCTTGCCCACATCTCCTTTGGACGTCGCCGCCTCGTTGAGCAGGACCATCCCCATGGTGATGGCGGCATCTGTGGGCAGTTGTCAAGGAAACGGACTAACCACAGTGTGTGTGCTGTAAGTGTATGTTTGTGATAGTGTGCGCGTGCACTGTGTATAACCCAGACAATGTCAATCTTCCAAAAGTCAAAAGTCTATTCAGCTGCAGTGTGTTCTCACTCAGGGTGAGCAGTGAGCCGTTAACTCCAGACTGTGAAAGTAGCGATTACTGAGGGATAAATGGTTAATCAACTCCTCGGCTATTGTAGCTATTGTGCAGGCATTGCTAACGACGGAATAGGAGATGGCTAGAGAACGGAAGGAGAAGAGATGCCGATGGACTACGACGTTAGCTGTGGACAGGGGAGTTGTGTGGACCACCCAGACATAAAGACTCTGGAGCCACAAGGTGGCTGAGGTTCGGACCACTGGATGCACTCATCTTGACGCCTATTTAGGAAGTTCCATTAGCTCAGCGGGTTAGAGTGTAGTGATGATAAGGCCAGGGTCGAGGGTTTGACTCCCGCATGGGTCACATACCATATACTGAACACTACCTGTCACTTTGGAAAGAAGTGTCTGGTATTATGACCAGTAAAGTAAGGAACATGAAATATTAACAAAACTATTTCATTTAAGTGCATTACAGTCATTCCTAAAGCAAGTCTAGCCATTTCCTTGTGCACGGGCTCTCATGCATATGGAAATCATGGATCTTTTTGAAAGGCCACTTCCATAACTAAACTAGGCCACCTTCGATGGAACACATCGTGATGTTGAGAGGCTTGACAACAGCATATGTGATTATGCCAACGGGTCCTTGAGAATCAGGCCTGAGACATACACACCTGCGCACGCACACATCGGCTTCTCATCTCCCCAAGCAGTGTGTGAGTGTGAGTCTGTGTGTGGGTGGGTGGGAGTGGGGGTTGGACAGAGCCAACACGGAGCAAACAAACCATTCTAATTAAAGTGGAATTAAAACTGGAAGAGACTGGAGATAGTACTAATGAAAAAAATAAGACAACTGCCAGCTGTGTGTGTGTGTGTGAGAGAGAGAGAGAGAGTGTCTCAGGCCTCATTCTTAAGGCTGCTGCTCTCAAGCCTTTTAGCATGTGTTCCATTGATTGTGTGTGAGAGCTACAGATACAGTGTTTGAATGTGAACCACAGAGAAAGGGTAGAGCATGTGGGTGGAACTGTGTTTTGTGTACAGCTGTGCATCATGTCAGTGTGTTTGTATGGGCCCTTTACAGATGCTGCCTGACGTATGTGTGCCTTTGTGTTTTCACTGGTGTCTATATCCCACATATGTCCCATCCAACCCCCCCCCCCAGAATGACACTGTAGGAAACAGTAAGGACTAGAATAACTGTAGGTCTCTACGGCGATACACTATGGACTAGAATGACTGTAGGTCTCTACGGCGATACACTATGGACTAGAATGACTGTAGGTCTCTACGGCGATACACTATGGACTAGAATGACTGTAGGTCTCTACGGCGATACACTATGGACTAGAATGACTGTAGGTCTCTACGGCGATACACTATGGACTAGAATGACGCTAGATACAGTTGAAGTCGGAAGTTTACATACACATTAGTCAAAGTCACAATTCCTGTCATTTAAACCTAGTAAAAATGCCCTGTCTTAGGTCAGTTAGGATCACCACTTTATATTAAGAATGTGAAATGTCAGAATAATAGAGAAAATTATTTATTTCAGATTTTACTTCTTTCATCACATTCCCAGTGGGTCAGAAGTTTACATACACTCAATTAGTATTTGGTAGCATTGCCTTTAAATTGTTTATCTTGGGTCAAACGTGTCAGGTAGCCTTCCACAAGCTTCCCACAATAAGTTGGGTGAATTTTGGCCCATTCCCCCTGACAGAGCTGGTGTAACTGAGTCAGGTTTGTAGACCTCCTTTCTTGCACACGCTTTTTCAGTTCTGTCCACAAATGTTCTATAGGATTGAGGTCAGGACTTTGTGATGGCCACTCCAATACCTTGACTTTGTTGTCCTTAAGCCATTTTGCCACAACTTTGGAAGTATGCTTGGGGTCACTGTCCATTTGGAAGACCCATTTGCGACCAAGTTATAACTTCCTGACTGATGTCTTGACATGTTGCTTCAATATATTCACAATACCTCATGATGCCATCTATTTTTTGAAGTGCACCAGTCCCTCATGCAGCAAAGCACCCCACAACATGATGCTGCCACATCCGTGCTTCACCGTTGGGATGGTGTTCTTCGGCTTGCAAGCCTCCCCTTTTTTCCTCTAAACATAACAATGGTAATTATGGCCAAACAGTTCTATTTTTGTTTCATCAAACCAGAGAACATTTCTCCAAAAAGTACGATCTTTGTCCCCATGTGCAGTTGCAAACCGTAGTCTGGCTTTTTTTATGGCGGTTTTGGAGCAGTGGCTTCTTCCTTGCTGAGCGGCCTTTCAGGTTATGTTGATATAGGACTCGTTTGACTGTGGAAATAGATACTTTTGTACCTATTTCCTCCAGCATCTTCACAAGGTCCTTTGCTGTTGTTTTGCGATTGATTTGCACTTTTCGCTCCAAAGTACGTTCATCTCTAGGAGACAGAACAAGTCTCCTTCCTGAGCAGTATGATGGCTGCGTGGTCCCATGGTGTTTATACTTGCGTACTATTGTTTCTACAGATGAACGTTCTACCTTCAGGCGTTTAGAAATTGCTCCCAAGGATGAACCAGACTTGTGGAGGTCTACAATTGTTTTTCCTGAGGTCTTGGCTGATTTCTTTTGGTTTTCCCATGGAGTCAAGCAAAGAAGCACTGAGTTTGAAGGTAGGCCTCCAAATACATCCACAGGTACACCTCCAATTGACTCAAATGATGTCAATTAGCCTATCAGAAGCTTCTAAAGCCATGACATAATTTTCTGAAATTTTCCAAGTTGTTTAAAGGAACAGTGAACTTAGTGTATGTAAACTTCTGACCCACTGGAATTATGATATACTGAATTATAAGTGAAATCATCTGTTTGTAAACAACTGTTATAAAAAATTACTTGTGTCATGCACAAAGTAGATGTCCTAACCGCCAAAACTATATAGTTTGTTTAACAAGAAATGTGTGGAGTTGGTTAAAAAATGAGTTTTAATGACTCCAACCTATGTGTATGTAAACTTCCCACTTCAACTGTATGTACTAAGAGCTCGCCACAGGTGTAAAGCTCACACCTGTTTTTCTATGCAGAGGAGATATCACTAGAGGTTTATGTGATTAATACACTATTACGGCCAACTATAAATACAGAGTAAATAGTGTAGTACAGTGCCTTGCGAAAGTATTCGGCCCCCTTGAACTTTGCGACCTTTTGCCACATTTCAGGCTTCAAACATAAAGATATAAAACTGTATTTTTTTGTGAAGAATCAACAACAAGTGGGACACAATCATGAAGTGGAACGACATTTATTGGATATTTCAAACTTTTTTAACAAATCAAAAACTGAAAAATTGGGCGTGCAAAATTATTCAGCCCCTTTACTTTCAGTGCAGCAAACTCTCTCCAGAAGTTCAGTGAGGATCTCTGAATGATCCAATGTTGACCTAAATGACTAATGATGATAAATACAATCCACCTGTGTGTAATCAAGTCTCCGTATAAATGCACCTGCACTGTGATAGTCTCAGAGGTCCGTTAAAAGCGCAGAGAGCATCATGAAGAACAAGGAACACACCAGGCAGGTCCGAGATACTGTTGTGAAGAAGTTTAAAGCCGGATTTGGATACAAAAAGATTTCCCAAGCTTTAAACATCCCAAGGAGCACTGTGCAAGCGATAATATTGAAATGGAAGGAGTATCAGACCACTGCAAATCTACCAAGACCTGGCCGTCCCTCTAAACTTTCAGCTCATACAAGGAGAAGACTGATCAAAGATGCAGCCAAGAGGCCCATGATCACTCTGGATGAACTGCAGAGATCTACAGCTGAGGTGGGAGACTCTGTCCATAGGACAACAATCAGTCGTATATTGCACAAATCTGGCCTTTATGGAAGAGTGGCAAGAAGAAAGCCATTTCTTAAAGATATCCATAAAAAGTGTCGTTTAAAGTTTGCCACAAGCCACCTGGGAGACACACCAAACATGTGGAAGAAGGTGTTCTGGTCAGATGAAACCAAAATTGAACTTTTTGGCAACAATGCAAAACGTTATGTTTGGCGTAAAAGCAACACAGCTGAACACACCATCCCCACTGTCAAACATGGTGGTGGCAGCATCATGGTTTGGGCCTGCTTTTCTTCAGCAGGGACAGGGAAGATGGTTAAAATTGATGGGAAGATGGATGGAGCCAAATACAGGACCATTCTAGAAGAAAACCTGATGGAGTCTGCAAAAGACCTGAGACTGGGACGGAGATTTGTCTTCCAACAAGACAATGATCCAAAACATAAAGCAAAATCTACAATGGAATGGTTCAAAAATAAACATATCCAGGTGTTAGAATGGCCAAGTCAAAGTCCAGACCTGAATCCAATCGAGAATCTGTGGAAAGAACTGAAAACTGCTGTTCACAAATGCTCTCCATCCAACCTCACTGAGCTCGAGCTGTTTTGCAAGGAGGAATGGGAAAAAATGTCAGTCTCTCGATGTGCAAAACTGGTAGAGACATACCCCAAGCGACTTACAGCTGTAATCGCAGCAAAAGGTGGCGCTACAAAATATTAACTTAAGGGGGCTGAATAATTTTGCACGCCCAATTTTTCAGTATTTGATTTGTTAAAAAAGTTTGAAATATCCAATAAATGTCGTTCCACTTCATGATTGTGTCCCACTTGTTGTTGATTCTTCACAAAAAAATACAGTTTTATATCTTTATGTTTGAAGCCTGAAATGTGGCAAAAGGTCGCAAAGTTCAAGGGGGCCGAATACTTTCGCAAGGCACTGTATATGTGATATTATGAAGCTTCAGGATTCGCTTACCTGTTGGTGTTTAGGTGCAAATGCCTCCTGAATCTGGCTCTAGAATAGGTAGTGAATACAGGCTTCCCATTGGTTGGTCCTCTGTATCATATAGAGGAAGTAGTGAATACAGGCTTCCCATTGGTTAGTCCTCTGTATCATATAGAGGAAGTAGTGAATACAGGCTTCCCATTGGTTAGTCCTCTGTATCATATAGAAGTAGTGAATACAGGCTTCCCATTGGTTAGTCCTCTGCATCATATAGAGGAAGTAGTGAATACAGGCTTCCCATTGGCTAATCCTCTGTATCATATAGAGGAAGTAGTGAATACAGGCTTCACATTGGTTAGTCCTCTGTATCATATAGAGGAAGTAGTGAATACAGGCTTCCCATTGGTTAATCCTCAGTTCTCCAATGAGGCATTTGTCTTAAGGATACTGAGCAGCAGGATGATGTGGGACTCAGCTACAAACTGGGCCTGGCTGCTCCCATGGATATAACTCTGAAAAAGAGAGAGGAGGGGAGAACCGGAGAGAGGTAGAGAGAAGTATTGAGAGAGAGAGAGAACGAGAGAGAGAGAGAGAGAGAGAGAACGAGAGAGAGAACGAGAGAGAGAACGAGAGAGAGAGAGAGAGAGAGAGAGAGAGAGAGAGAGAGAGAGAGAGAGAGAGAGAGAGAGAAGATAAAATGTTAGTCACAATTGGTCAAAATTCACTTATTATGAAAAAACAGGTAGGGAGAGAGATGGAATTGGGAGACGTACAGCACGTGAGCTATAGACCATGAATGAGAGAGAGGGGGGAAAAGGCCAAGATAAAAAATGTACAAATGAAATGGGTAAAAATTCCCTCACAATGGCCACATATTTCACAACGGTGCTAAACACTCGCTAGCTGTGTGGCTTCAAGATAAGCAATGCCTATTCCCCGTCTTTGACTCTCTCTCTCTCACACACCACTCACCCCAGGAAAACAAACATGGCCCTATGCCTTTTCACAGCTCCATGAAAGAGAAGTCTGGTCTACCTGTTGTCACAAGGTCAAGGCACAACGCATTACTAACCATGGCCAATCACAACGCATTACTAACTGTGGCCAATCACAACTCTTTACTAACTAACCTTAGCCAATAGGAGGAGAGAATGTACACTACAGTGTACTCAGTTACCAGAAAAGTGTCCTCACACAAGGAGCCTGTGTCTCCACTGATAAGAAAACATCTATTTCTTATCCTTGTCCGCGGTGTGCGTGTGTGTGTGTTTTTACGAGACAGTGTGGTCAAACTGAGGCCCACCAGCTACACGGTATGGAGGGGGAAAAAGGCATCCCATGTCCCTGTACATACCATCTATCTCCCTACGGCGATAAGATTCCACAGGTGGGTGTGTGTGTTTACCAACCACAGTGGCTGTAAATAATTGAATTGCAGACCGTTGGACAGAATCCATTCTGATTCTACTAGAGAACCCAGGCCCTAGGCTGAGGGCCTATCGTGAGCACCAGGGTGAATAGCTGAGGGCCTATCGTGAGCCCCAGGGAGAACAGCTGAGGGCCTATCGTGAGCACCAGGGAGAATAGCTGAGGGCCTATCGTGAGCCCCAGGGAGAATAGCTGAGGAACTATCGTGAGCCCCAGGGAGAATAGCTGAGGGCCTATCGTGAGCACCAGGGAGAATAGCTGAGGGCCTATCGTGAGCCCCAGGGAGAATAGCTGAGGGCCTATTGTGAGCCCCAGGGAGAATAGCTGAGGGCCTATCGTGAGCCCCAGGGAGAATAGCTGAGAGCCTATCGTGAGCCCCAGGGAGAATAGCTGAGAGCCTATCGTGAGCCCCAGGGAGAATAGCTGAGGACCTATCGTGAGCCCCAGGGAGAATAGCTGAGGGCCTATCGTGAGCACCAGGGAGAATAGCTGAGGGTCTATCGTGAGCCCCAGGGAGAATAGCTGAGGGCCTATCGTGAGCACCAGGGAGAATAGCTGAGGGCCTATCGTGAGCACCAGGGTGAATAGCTGAGGGCCTATCGTGAGCCCCAGGGAGAATAGCTGAGGGCCTATCGTGAGCACCAGGGAGAATAGCTGAGGGCCTATCGTGAGCACCAGGGTGAATAGCTGAGGGCCTATCGTGAGCCCCAGGGAGAATAGCTGAGGGCCTATCGTGAGCACCAGGGAGAATAGCTGAGGGCCTATCGTGAGCACCAGGGTGAATAGCTGAGGGCCTATCGTGAGTCCCAGGGAGAATAGCTGAGGGCCTATCGTGAGCACCAGGGAGAATAGCTGAGGGCCTATCGTGAGCCCCAGGGAGAATAGCTGAGGAACTATCGTGAGCCCCAGGGAGAATAGCTGAGGGCCTATCGTGAGCACCAGGGAGAATAGCTGAGGGCCTATCGTGAGCCCCAGGGAGAATAGCTGAGGGCCTATCGTGAGCACCAGGGAGAATAGCTGAGGCTTATTCAACAGATAACGGGGACCCAAATAAACTAAACTATCAACGGTTGATAGAAAGAATACATGCAAGACAAATTCCTATGTACTTGGTAGGAAAGATGGGCACACGATAGAATGATGACTGTGTCCTTTGCAGCCAGATACGGCCTCTTTCTATAAAGACACTGTCTCATCATACTATACCTGGTAACGTGCTTGCTTTACTTTTAGGGTTGCAAAGTTATGGTCACTTTCCCCAAATTCCCGGGAAAGAAAAAAAGAAGAAAATAAATCCCTGAATCAGAAGTGAATAAGTATGAATTCCTGAATCAGAAGTGAATAAGTATGAATTCCTGAATCAGAAGTGAATAAGTATGAATTCCTGAATCAGAAGTGAATAAGTATGAATTCCTGAATCAGAAGTGAATAAGTATGAATTCCTGAATCAGAAGTGAATAAGTATGAATTCCTGAATCAGAAGTGAATAAGTATGAATTCCTGAATCAGAAGTGAATAAGTATGAATTCCTGAATCAGAAGTGAATAAGTATGAATTCCTGAATCTTCCAACCTTATTTCTGGAGAACCAGGAAATGTTGGTTAAGTGTTTTCGCACCCCATTTACTTACCGCTTCCCTTCTAGTACATTAGGTTCTGTTGATAACATAGAAACAGGATGAATTCATTCCATTCACATGGTTGATAACATGGGCCTTTAACAGCCATATAGATACTAGTGTCAGTGCCATTTTGTCCTCATTTGGTCCCTGTGTGTGTGTGTGTGTGTGTGTGTGTGTGTGTGTGTGTGTGTGTGTGTGTGTGTGTGTGTGTGAGAAAGAGTGTGTGTGTGCGGGCGCTCGCTGCACTCCTGTCGTATGCGTGTGAGTGAGTCATCCATTCCCCCGTATCTCCGCTAGGCTACGTAACACGTGTGGGTTTCAGCCGCACCGTGTCTGCATAGTGTGGGCTGGCGGTCGGTCGTCATGATGGCCCTCCTGAGGGACTCCAGCATCTTACTAGCTACCACAGGATCGCTAACACAGGTTCGCTAACACAGGTTTACCATGATAATAATAATAATAATAACAACAATAACAATAAACCACTGAATTTATAACATGCTTTTCTTAGAAAAACTATCTCAAAGTGGAGTGCATAATGATGATGATGAACATGACGAGGGGAGAGCCAGATGCCTCTCTGTTGTGTGTGTGTGTGTGTGTGTGTGTGTGTGTGTGTAGTACAAGACTTCATGCCAGCGTAGTCAAGGGAAGTGGGCCGCCAACTTCGTCTGAAAATATAACAGCGGCTGTCGTCATTCCGGTTGCTAGGACGCAAGCACAACCCAGAAATACACAGAGTACAATCTGCATACACCCCTCAGAGTGGAGAAACCCTGAAACCATATACAGCACCTAGCTTCACCAAATCACATCATCACTGTCAACTTGTTGTCATTCAGCTCTCCCAGAACACGCCTACACCGACACTGCCGACATGTGACACGGTAAGAAGAACACGCGTGCTTCACGGCAGGTCCAAAACAACATGCGGAAATAGCAGGGAATATCATCCTGTGTATTGCCAGAGGCGCTGAGAAAAACCTCTAGGTTTCTGTGTAGTCCATCTCTTTCGTTCTATCTCACCAACCTGGCAAACCAGAGCCAGTGCAGAGCGCTGAGGAGGAGAGGAGTATATTAGAGGACTGAGGAGAGGAGTATAGTAGAGAACTGAGGAGAGGAGAGGAGTATAGAAGAGAACTGAGGAGAGGAATATAGAAGAGAACTGAGGAGAGGAGTATAGAAGAGAACTGAGGAGAGGAGAGGAGTATAGAAGAGAACTGAGGAGAGGAGTATAGAAGAGAACTGAGGAGAGGAGAGGAGTATAGAAGAGAACTGAGGAGAGGAATATAGAAGAGAACTGAGGAGAGGAGTATAGAAGAGAACTGAGGAGAGGAATATATTAGAGAACTGAGGAGAGGAGTATAGTAGAGAACTGAGGAGAGGAGTATAGTAGAGAACTGAGGAGAGGAGTATAGTAGAGAACTGAGGAGAGGAGAGGAGTATATTAGAGAACTGAGGAGAGGAGTATATTAGAGAACTGAGGAGAGGAATATAGTAGAGAACTGAGGAGAGGAGTATATTAGAGAACTGAGGAGAGGAATATAGAAGAGAACTGAGGAGAGGAGTATATTAGAGAACTGAGGAGAGGAGTATATTAGAGAACTGAGGAGAGGAATATAGTAGAGAACTGAGGAGAGGAATATAGTAGAGAACTGAGGAGAGGAATATAGTAGAGAACTGAGGAGAGGAGTATAGTAGAGAACTGAAGAGAGAAATATAGAAGAGAACTGAGGAGAGGAGAGGAGTATATTAGAGAACTGAGGAGAGGAATATAGTAGAGAACTGAGGAGAGGAATGTATTAGAGAACTGAGGAGAGGAGTATAGTAGAGAACTGAGGAGAGGAATATAGAAGAGAACTGAGGAGAGGAGTATAGTAGAGAACTGAGGAGAGAAATATAGTAGAGAACTGAGGAGAGGAGAGGAATATAGTAGAGAACTGAGGAGAGGAATATAGAAGAGAACTGAGGAGAGGAGAGGAGTATATTAGAGAACTGAGGAGAGGAGTATATTAGAGAACTGAGGAGAGGAGTATATTAGAGAACTGAGGAGAGGAGTATAGTAGAGAACTGAGGAGAGGAATGTATTAGAGAACTGAGGAGAGGAGTATATTAGAGAACTGAGGAGAGGAGAGGAGTATAGTAGAGAACTGAGGAGAGAAATATAGTAGAGAACTGAGGAGAGGAGTATAGTAGAGAACTGAGGAGAGGAATATAGTAGAGAACTGAGGAGAGGAATATAGTAGAGAACCGAGGAGAGGAGTATAGTAGAGAACTGAGGAGAGGAGTATAGTAGAGAACTGAGGAGAGGAGAGGAGTATAGTAGAGAACTGAGGAGAGAAATATAGTAGAGAACTGAGGAGAGGAGAGGAGTATAGTAGAGAACTGGGGAGAGGAATATAGTAGAGAACTCAGGAGAGGAGAGGAGTATAGTAGAGAACTGAGGAGAGAAATATAGTAGAGAACTGAGGAGAGGAGAGGAGTATAGTAGAGAACTGAGGAGAGGAGAGGAGTATAGTAGAGAACTGAGGAGAGGAGAGGAGTATAGTAGAGAACTGAGGAGAGGAGAGGAGTATAGTAGAGAACTGAGGAGAGAAATATAGTAGAGAACTGAGGAGAGGAATATAGTAGAGAACTGAGGAGAGGAATATAGTAGAGAACTGAGGAGAGGAGAGGAGTATAGTAGAGAACTGAGGAGAGGAGAGGAGTATAGTAGAGAACTGATGAGAGGAGTATAGTAGAGAACTGAGGAGAGGAGTATAGTAGAGAACTGAGGAGAGGAGAGGAGTATAGTAGAGAACTGAGGAGAGGAATATAGTAGAGAACTGAGGAGAGGAGTATAGTAGAGAACTGAGGAGAGGAGAGGAGTATAGTAGAGAACTGAGGAGAGGAATATAGTAGAGAACTGAGGAGAGTAATATAGTAGAGAACTGAGGAGAGGAGTATAGTAGAGAACTGAGGAGAGGAGAGGAGTATATTAGAGAACTGAGGAGAGGAGAATAGTAGAGAACTGAGGAGGAGTGTATTAGAGAACTGAGGAGAGGAATATAGTAGAGAACTGAGGAGAGGAGAATAGTAGAGAACTGAGGAGGAGTGTATTAGAGAACTGAGGAGAGGAGTATAGTAGAGAACTGAGGAGAGGAGAGGAGTACATTAGAGAACCGAGGAGAGGAGTATAGTAGAGAACTGAGGAGAGGAGTATATTAGAGAACTGAGGAGAGGAATATAGTAGAGAACTGAGGAGAGGAGAGGAGTATATCAGAGAACTGAGGAGAGGAATATAGTAGAGAACTGAGGAGAGGAGTATATTAGAGAACTGAGGAGAGGAGTATAGTAGAGAACTGAGGAGAGGAGTATAGTAGAGAACTGAGGAGAGGAGTATATTAGAGAACTGAGGAGAGGAGAGGAATATATTAGAGAACTGAGGAGAGGAGAGGAGTATATCAGAGAACTGAGGAGAGGAATATAGTAGAGAACTGAGGAGAGGAGTATATTAGAGAACTGAGGAGAGTAGTATATCAGAGAACTGAGGAGAGGAATATAGTAGAGAACTGAGGAGAGGAGTATATTAGAGAACTGAGGAGAGGAGTATAGTAGAGAACTGAGGAGAGGAATATAGTAGAGAACTGAGGAGAGGAATATAGTAGAGAACTGAGGAGAGGAGAGGAGTATATCAGAGAACTGAGGAGAGGAGTATATTAGAGAACTGAGGAGAGGAGTATATTAGAGAACTGAGGAGAGGAGTATAGTAGAGAACTGAGGAGAGGAGAGGAATATAGTAGAGAACTGAGGAGAGGAGTATATTAGAGAACTGAGGAGAGGAGTATAGTAGAGAACTGAGGAGAGGAGAGGAATATAGTAGAGAACTGAGGAGAGGAGTATATTAGAGAACTGAGGAGAGGAGTATAGTAGAGAACTGAGGAGAGGAGAGGAGTATAGTAGAGAACTGAAGAGAGGAATATAGTAGAGAACTGAGGAGAGGAATATAGTAGAGAACTGAGGAGAGGAGAGGAGTATATCAGAGAACTGAGGAGAGGAGTATATTAGAGAACTGAGGAGAGGAGTATATTAGAGAACTGAGGAGAGGAGTATAGTAGAGAACTGAGGAGAGGAGAGGAGTATAGTAGAGAACTGAAGAGAGGAATATAGTATAGAACTGAGGAGAGGAGTATAGTAGAGAACTGAGGAGAGGAGTATATTAGAGAACTGAGGAGAGGAGTATATTAGAGAACTGAGGAGAGGAGTATATTAGAGAACTGAGGAGAGAAGTATAGTAGAGAACTGAGGAGAGGAGTATAGTAGAGAACTGAGGAGAGGAGTATAGTAGAGAACTGAGGAGAGGAGTATATTAGAGAACTGAGGAGAGGAGTATAGTAGAGAACTGAGGAGAGGAGTATAGTAGAGAACTGAGGAGAGGAGAGGAATATAGTAGAGAACTGAGGAGAGGAGAGGAGTATAGTAGAGAACTGAAGAGAGGAATATAGTAGAGAACTGAGGAGAGGAATATAGTAGAGAACTGAGGAGAGGAGAGGAGTACATTAGAGAACTGAGGAGAGGAGAGGAGTATATTAGAGAACTGAGGAGAGGAGAGGAGTATAGTAGAGAACTGAGGAGAGGAATATAGTAGAGAACTGAGGAGAGGAGAGGAGTACATTAGAGAACTGAGGAGAGGAGTATAGTAGAGAACTGAGGAGAGGAATATAGTAGAGAACTGAGGAGAGGAGAGGAGTACATTAGAGAACTGAGGAGAGGAGTATAGTAGAAAACTGAGGAGAGGAGTATATTAGAGAACTGAGGAGAGGAGAGGAGTATAGTAGAGAACTGAGGAGAGGAATATAGTAGAGAACTGAGGAGAGGAGAGGAATATATTAGAGAACTGAGGAGAGGAATATAGTAGAGAACTGAGGAGAGGAGAGGAATATATTAGAGAACTGAGGAGAGGAATATATTAGAGAACTGAGGAGAGGAGAGGAGTATATTAGAGAACTGAGGAGAGGAATATATTAGAGAACTGAGGAGAGGAATATAGTAGAGAACTGAGGAGAGGAGTATATTAGAGAACTGAGGAGAGGAGTATAGTAGAGAACTGAGGAGAGGAGTATATTAGAGAACTGAGGAGAGGAGTATAGTAGAGAACTGAGGAGAGGAGAGGAGTATAGTAGAGAACTGAGGAGAGGAGTATAGTAGAGAACTGAGGAGAGGAGTATAGTAGAGAACTGAGGAGAGGAGAGGAGTATAGTAGAGAACTGAGGAGAGAAATATAGTAGAGAACTGAGGAGGAGAGGAGTATAGTAGAGAACTGAGGAGAGGAGTATAGTAGAGAACTGAGGAGAGGAGTATAGTAGAGAACTGAGGAGAGGAGAGGAGTATAGTAGAGAACTGAGGAGAGGAGTATAGTAGAGAACTGAGGAGAGGAGTATAGTAGAGAACTGAGGAGAGGAGAGGAGTATAGTAGAGAACTGAGGAGAGAAATATAGTAGAGCCCTGAGGAGGAGAGGAGTATAGTAGAGAACTGAGGAGAGGAGTATAGTAGAGAACTGAGGAGAGGAGTATAGTAGAGAACTGAGGAGAGGAGTATAGTAGAGAACTGAGGAGAGGAGAGGAGAGGAGTATAGTAGAGAACTGAGGAGAGGAGTATATTAGAGAACTGAGGAGAGGAATATAGTAGAGAACTGAGGAGAGGAGTATAGTAGAGAACTGAGGAGAGGAGTATAGTAGAGAACTGAGGAGAGGAGTATAGTAGAGAACTGAGGAGAGGAGAGGAGTATAGTAGAGAACTGAGGAGAGGAGAGGAGTATATCAGAGAACTGAGGAGAGGAGTATATTAGAGAACTGAGGAGTGGAATATAGTAGAGAACTGAGGAGAGGAGAGGAGTACATTAGAGAACTGAGGAGAGGAGTATAGTAGAGAACTGAGGAGAGGAGTATATCAGAGAACTGAGGAGAGAAATATAGTAGAGAACTGAAGAGAGGAGAGGAGATGAGTATATTAGAGAACTGAGGAGAGGAGAATAGTAGAGAACTGAGGAGGGGAGTGTATTAGAGAACTGAGGAGAGGAATATAGTAGAGAACTGAGGAGAGGAGAGGAGTACATTAGAGAACTGAGGAGAGGAGTATAGTAGAGAACTGAGGAGAGGAGAGGAGTATATCAGAGAACTGAGGAGAGAAATATAGTAGAGAACTGAGGAGAGGAGAGGAGTATATCAGAGAACTGAGGAGAGAAATATATTAGAGAACTGAGGAGAGGAGTATATTAGAGAACTGAGGAGAGGAGTATAGTAGAGAACTGAGGAGAGGAGAGCAACAGAGGACAGGAGGAGATGAGAGGGAGAGGAGAGAGAAGAGAAGGAGGAGGGAGAAGATATTTCCTCGTTTGGAAGGACAAAACGCTGAATGTATTTTCCTAAATAAGAGAGAATATAAGTGAAAGGGTCTGGGCAACATTATCTCAGGAACTCATTAGAATAAAGAGATTTGGAGGAGAGGATAGGAGAGGAGGAGGAAATTATGGATGTGGAGAGTGTGCGATGGACGAGAGCGAGTGATTACCAATTCTGGAGAGTGAGTCTCCCTCTTTTCCCTTTGCCCTCTCTTTTTCTCTCTCTTTCTAGTTCTCTCCATCCCGACAGGCCCTTGTGCTGTGAATGCAGTACTCTGTAATGGAACCATGTGTCTGGAGGGGGCCTGCATTCATCTCTCTCTCTCGCCCCCCACCCCTCTCTCTCTCACAACCCCCCCCCCCCTCTCGCTTTCTCTCTCACTCCCCTCTCTCTCACACACACTCCCCCCTCTCTCTATCACACATTCCCCCTCTCTCTCTCTCTCTCTCTCTCTCTCACACACTCCCTCCTCTCTCTCTCACACTCCCTCCTCTCTCTCTCTCTCTCTCACACTCCCTCCTCTCTCTCTCTCTCTCTCTCTCACACCCCCCCCCCCCTCTCTCTCCCCAAACAGCAGTCTGCCGGTGAAAAATGAAGAGATGAGCCTGCCCAGAGTCTGTCTGGCTCTGATGTTGGTGGAGAGGTTAACCTGTTCACCTCTAAACACACACACCACAGTAGGTGGATTAATGGGAGGGTAAGGGAGGGAATGTAAAATTATAATGACCTTTTGACCACCAAACACCCCTTGAGCAACAGGAAATGGGAGTCATAATATGCAGATGGAAGTGTATGCAGGTGTATTATGAGTGAGTGAGTGAGTGAGTGAGTGAGTGTGTCTGTGTATGCTTTGGGGCCTCAGATCTACCTGCCTCCATCACTTTTCCAGTGAGTAGAGACACTGAGTGTGTGTATGTACACCTCATTTGGCCCATAGGGAATATGTCTCCACACCAACTAAACAACAATGCATGATTCTTACTCTGGTTATCTCACTACATTTCAGTAGAGATTTCCACTCATTGCACTTTCAAAATTGCTTTGGCTTTTCCAACTAGAGAAACTAATGGAGAGAATTTGTCAAACAGAATTTATGTTGATGATTTCTCATCAGAGAAAACCCATCTGGGCGATAAGCAACCTGATAACATCGTCTTCTCACGCGATCGGCACGCCCAATAAAATATTACTCATCCCGTTTTCTCAATTAATTTCCCCCATTTTCCCACTTGGATGGCCCCGGTTAATCTCATTCTCAATCAAGGAAAACAACAGAATCAGACCAGCACCCCTGTCGCTCCCGAGTCCCAACTCCTGACTCTTAGTCCCAGAAATACAGGCTGAACGCTGGCGTGGTCTGGCCACATAAATCAGAATTGCAGAGCGTGGGACGGCGGGTTGAAAAACCCGCACGGACGCATCCAATTAATCTGATGGATTAGGTTTTGTTCCCTCAATTCATTAGAGGGAATATTCCTCTCCGTCTGGGATTAAAGAGCCGCGCCTCATTGGCTGCCGACGGCTTTAAGATGAATGCAATAACAACTTAGAGAAAACACTCCATACCTACACACCTTTACATAGAACGGAAGCTTACATTAGCTTCATATCTTCAATGTCTACAAAGGGTCAATGACATGTGAAATAGGTTCCCAAAGAGGTCAATAACTAAAAGACACATATACACTGAGTGTAGAAAACATTAGGAACTAATATTGAGTTGCACCCTCCTTTTTGCCCTCAGAACAGCTTCGATTGGTCGGGGCAGGGACTCTACAAGGTGTCGAAAGCCTTCCACTGGGATGCTGGGCCATGTTGACTCCAATGCTTCACACAGTTGTGTCAAGTTGTCTGGATGTCCTTTGGGTGGTGGACCATTCTGGATATGCACGGGAAACTGTTGAGTGTGTTAAACCCAGCAGCATTGCAGTTCTTGACACACTCAAAACTGGCACCTGCTACCGTACCCCGTTCAAAGGCACTTAAATCTGTTGTCTTGCCCGTTCACCCTCTGAATGACACACATACACAATCCATGTCTCAAGGCTTAAAAATCCTTCTTTAACCCGTCTCCTCCCCTTCATCTTCACGAGTGGTCACCAACTGGTCGATCGCGATAGACTGGTCGATCTCCAAGGCATTCCTAGTCCATGGACAAACATTTCTGTAAAAAACGCAACAACAAAGCCTTGTGTCCTATTTTTTATTTATTTGTCACGCGCTGTTGGCGGTAGGCGCACCGGATTCAGCTGCCCTGCGCGCCGGGTAGGTGACGTGTTTCCATTTTCAGCCATTTCATATGTTTTAAAGGTGCAAACTCTGCCTTCCCAGGGGGTGCAAATCAAGTGCACCATAGGCCTACCACTGGCCAGTCGGATGGCTCAGATTAGCATGTCTGCAGTAACTAGGCAGGCGTGAAATAAATCTACAGCAAAGTTGATACTGTGAGACTTCTAAACTTTTAAAACCATGACGAATGAGTCAACGAATACAGCAAAGAGCTGCTGTTTTTATGAGTGAGTTCATGTTCAAGTTCTCACTCAGCACTGTCAACACTTTTATACTCCATAAAATGTGCTTTCTTCCTACTTCCACTCGCCCTACAACCAGCACTGCAGCAGTAATGAATGAGTAGGAAAGTGGAATGGAAAGGCTTGTGTTGTTATTATTATTAGCGGCTTGGGTATTTTTTCCATATTGAGAAAAAAGTCACCTCCTCTGTTCAAAGGAGTAACAACATGAATTTGTGCATGAGGCAGATACAATGCGATGCGACTAAAGTTTGGATGACGGTGTCCCTTTTTGGTCAGTGTCAGAGGAAGAAGGGGAGAGCCTGACCATCAGATGGATGACGGTGTCCCTTTTTGGTCAGTGTCAGAGGAGGAAGGGGAGAGCCTGACCATCAGATGGATGACGGTGTCCCTTTTTGGTCAGTGTCAGAGGAGGAAGGGGAGAGCCTGACCATCAGATGGATGACGGTGTCCCTTTTTGGTCAGTGTCAGAGGAGGAAGGGGAGAGCCTGACCATCAGATGGATGACGGTGTCCCTTTTTGGTCAGTGTCAGAGGAGGAAGGGGAGAGCCTGACCATCAGATGGATGACGGTGTCCCTTTTTGGTCAGTGTCAGAGGAGGAAGGGGAGAGCCTGACCATCAGATGGATGACGGTGTCCCTTTTTGGTCAGTGTCAGAGGAGGAAGGGGAGAGCCTGACCATCAGATGGATGACAGTGTCCCTTTTTGGTCAGTGTCAGAGGAGGAAGGGGAGAGCCTGACCATCAGATGGATGACGGTGTCCCTTTTTGGTCAGTGTCAGAGGAGGAAGGGGAGAGCCTGACCATCAGATGGATGACGGTGTCCCTTTTTGGTCAGTGTCAGAGGAGGAAGGGGAGAGCCTGACCATCAGATGGATGACGGTGTCCCTTTTTGGTCAGTGTCAGAGGAGGAAGGGGAGAGCCTGACCATCAGATGCAGGTACCATTAACCCAGTACATTTTTTTTTTTTTTTATGTATGCTGTGCCTCACAAGTAATACAACAGCTGATCTATTACCGGTGTGATCATATAGCCTACCTCACATGTTGAAATAGATGATCTGAGAAGAACATTGCATGTAATATATTGGGCCTATAGCCTACTGCACCAACCTCATTACTACAGTACTGTTTTGAATAGGTTCATGTTACATAGGCTAACGTTTTTGTTAAGTCACGTTAACAACAAAAAACTGGCTTGCAGTTTGACTCAGAAAGTGGTCTCGACTCAAAAAAGGTGGGTGACCACTGATCTACACTGATTGAAGTGGATTTAATAAGTGACATCAATAAGGGATCATAGCTTTTCACCTGGATTCACCTGGTCAGTCCATGTTCATGGAAACACATAGATCAACTCTCACGTAGTCTTGACAAGGTCTAGAACATTCTAATGACATTTATAATAGCTCCCAGGTATTCTGTGTTTAACATATTCCTATAAAACTACGGGTTTAACCTTTTACTACAGAGATAGAAGCATAGACAAGATGCATCAATTGACGGCTCAATCTACAGTGGGAGACACCAGCTAAGGTACCCCTGTAAATAAATGGAGACCTTTTCTCAAAACTACCAAACAAATGTATTTTCAATTGTCTTTTTTCTTCTCATGCATATAGACCCTGAACACTGAGGAAACGTCTCTTTAGGATTCCATCTACACCCGTTCTCCATCTACACACGTCCCGTTCTTCGTCTACACACGTCCCGTTCTCCATCTACACACGTCCCGTTCTCCACCTACACACGTCCCGTTCTTCACCTACACACGTCCCGTTCTCCGTCTACACACGTCCCGTTCTCCGTCTACACACGTCCCGTTCTCCATCTACACACGTCCCGTTCTCCATCTACACACGTCCCGTTCTCCATCTACACACGTCCTCGTCTACACACGTCCCGTTCTCCATCTACACACGTCCCGTTCTTCGTCTCCACACGTCCCGTTCTCCATCTACACACGTCCCGTTCTCCACCTACACACGTCCCGTTCTCCATCTACACACGTCCCGTTCTCCGTCTCCACACGTCCCGTTCTCCATCTCCACACATCCTGTTCTCCACCTACACACGTCCCGTTCTCCACCTACACACGTCCCGTTCTCCACCTACACACGTCCCGTTCTCCATCTACACCCGTCCCGTTCTCCACCTACACACGTCCCGTTCTCCACCTACACACGTCCCGTTCTCCACCTACACACGTCCCGTTCTCCACCTACACACGTCCCGTTCTCCACCTACACACGTCCCGTTCTCCGTCTCCACACGTCCCGTTCTCCGTCTCCACACGTCCCGTTCTCCGTCTCCACACGTCCCGTTCTCCATCTACACACGTCCCGTTCTCCACCTACACACGTCCCGTTCTCCACCTACACACGTCCCGTTCTCCATCTACACACGTCCCGTTCTCCACCTACACACGTCCCGTTCTTCACCTACACACGTCCCGTTCTCCGTCTACACACGTCCCGTTCTCCGTCTACACACGTCCCGTTCTCCATCTACACACGTCCCGTTCTCCATCTACACACGTCCCGTTCTCCATCTACACACGTCCTCGTCTACACACGTCCCGTTCTCCATCTACACACGTCCCGTTCTTCGTCTCCACACGTCCCGTTCTCCATCTACACACGTCCCGTTCTCCACCTACACACGTCCCGTTCTCCATCTACACACGTCCCGTTCTCCGTCTCCACACGTCCCGTTCTCCATCTCCACACATCCTGTTCTCCACCTACACACGTCCCGTTCTCCACCTACACACGTCCCGTTCTCCACCTACACACGTCCCGTTCTCCATCTACACCCGTCCCGTTCTCCACCTACACACGTCCCGTTCTCCACCTACACACGTCCCGTTCTCCACCTACACACGTCCCGTTCTCCACCTACACACGTCCCGTTCTCCACCTACACACGTCCCGTTCTCCGTCTCCACACGTCCCGTTCTCCGTCTCCACACGTCCCGTTCTCCGTCTCCACACGTCCCGTTCTCCATCTACACACGTCCCGTTCTCCACCTACACACGTCCCGTTCTCCACCTACACACGTCCCGTTCTCCATCTACACACGTCCCGTTCTCCACCTACACACGTCCCGTTCTCCACCTACACACGTCCCGTTCTCCGTCTCCACACGTCCCGTTCTCCGTCTCCACACGTCCCGTTCTCCATCTACACACGTCCCGTTCTCCACCTACACACGTCCCGTTCTCCATCTACACACGTCCCGTTCTCCATCTACACACGTCCCGTTCTCCATCTACACACGTCCTCGTCTCCACACGTCCCGTTCTCCACCTACACACGTCCCGTTCTCCATCTACACACGTCCCGTTCTCCATCTACACACGTCCTCGTCTACACACGTTCCGTTCTCCATCTACACACGTCCCGTTCTCCATCTACACACGTCCCGTTCTCTGTCTCCACACGTCCCGTTCTCCGTCTCCACACGTCCCGTTCTCAATCTACACACGTCCCATTCTCCATCTACACACGTCCCGTTCTCCATCTACACACGTCCCGTTCTCCATCTACACACGTCCCGTTCTCCATCTACACACGTCCCGTTCTCCATCTACACACGTCCTCGTCTACACACGTCCCGTTCTCCATCTACACACGTCCCGTTCTCCATCTACACACGTCCCGTTCTCCATCTCCAAACGTCCCGTTCTCCATCTACACACGTCCCGTTCTCCATCTACACACGTCCCGTTCTCCATCTACACACGTCCTCGTCTACACACGTTCCGTTCTCCATCTACACACGTCCCGTTCTCCATCTACACACGTCCCGTTCTCCATCTACACACGTCCTCGTCTACACACGTCCCGTTCTCCATCTACACACGTCCCGTTCTCCATCTCCAAACGTCCCGTTCTCCATCTACACACGTCCCGTTCTCCATCTACACACGTCCCGTCCCGTTCTCCATCTACACACGTCCCGTTCTCCACCTACACACGTCCCGTTCTCCATCTACACACGTCCCGTTTTCCGTCTCCACACGTCCCGTTCTCCGTCTACACACGTCCCGTTCTCCACCTCCACACGTCCCGTTCTCCACCTACACACGCCCCGTTCTCCATCTACACACGTCCCGTTCTCCATCTACACACGTCCCGTTCTCCATCTACACACGTCCCGTTCTCCATCTCCACACGTCCCGTTCTCCGTCTCCACACGTCCCGTTCTCCATCTACACACGTCCCGTTCTCCATCTACACACGTCCCGTTCTCCATCTACACACGTCCCGTTCTCCATCTACACACGTCCCGTTCTCCATCTACACACGTCCCGTTCTCCGTCTCCAAACGTCCCGTTCTCCATCTACACACGTCCCGTTCTCCGTCTCCAAACGTCCCGTTCTCCATCTACACACGTCCCGTTCTCCGTCTACACACGTCCCGTTCTCCATCTACACACGTCCCGTTCTCCATCTACACACGTCCCGTCCTCCATCTCGTCTCAACAGTCTGACATTCCAAACACCCGCAGATGTATCGAAAAGCTGGTAAATGACCGCAAGCTCCCACTCAGAGCTTCAGAAAAATAAAGCATCTAGTCAAACATGGTTGACTTGTTATTTTCCAGAGGGTACTCCAAAAACAAATAGTTTCCCAGAGAGCCACGGCTGGTGCCTAATGGGGTGCCGTGTGGTAACCTTTAACAAATGATTCTGTTCATTGTTTTTACCCAATGTTTCCGCGGCCTCTGTCTTCAAAGGTCAAAAGACGTGGCTCGAGGAGCCAGATAAATGAGGAGTTAACCAAGCAGAAAGGAGAGGCGGAGTAGGGAACAGGGAGAAACAGAGAGTGTGTGTTTTGGTTGGCGAGAAGCAAAGCGAAAGAGATGATTGTTAATTATACTAATTGTATACGGGGTAGAAGGAAGGAGGAGGAAGTTCACCAATCACCCATTACTGATCCCTGTATTCTAACAGGTTACAATGCCACCCCATCACCCATTACTGATCCCTGTATTCTAACAGGTTACAATGCCACCCCATCACCCATTACTGACCCCTGTATTCTAACAGGTTACAATGCCACCCCATCACCCATTACTGACCCCTGTATTCTAACAGGTTACAATGCCACCCCATCACCCATGACTGATCCCTGTATTCTAACAGGTTACAATGCCACCCCATAACCCATTACTGACCCCTGTATTCTAACAGGTTACAATGCCACCCCATCACCCATGACTGATCCCTGTATTCTAACAGGGTACAATGCCACCCCATCACCCATGACTGATCCCTGTATTCTAACAGGGTATAATGCCACCCCATCACCCATGACTGACCCCTGTATTCTAACAGGTTACAATGCCACCTCATCACCCATTACTGATCCCTGTATTCTAACAGGTTACAATGCCACCCCATCACCCATGACTGATCCCTGTATTCTAACAGGTTACAATGCCACCCCATAACCCATGACTGATCCCTGTATTCTAACAGGTTACAATGCCACCCCATCACCCATGACTGATCCCTGTATTCTAACAGGTTACAATGCCACCCCATCACCCATTACTGACCCCTGTATTCTAACAGGTTACAATGCCACCCCATCACCCATGACTGATCCCTGTATTCTAACAGGTTACAATGCCACCCCATCACCCATTACTGATCTTTGTATTCTAACAGGGTACAATGCCACCCCATCACCCATTACTGACCCCTGTATTCTATTCAGTGGACACTGAGTGAAATGCATGTGAGCTGTACCTCTCCACTGTCTACCCATTTACTGGTCTCCAGACAGACACTGTAGCATTCCTCAGTTAAGAGTCAGAATGTGGTCTACAGAGGAGGCATTGTTCAGGAGTCAGTAGGAAGCCTGGTGTATAGGATCGATATTGCACAGAGCCTGGCCCGTTGTGAGTGAGAAAACGTGCATGTGTGTGTGTGTGTGTGTGTGTGAGTGAGTGAGTGAGTGAGTGAGTGCGTGAGGGAGTGAGTGAGTGAGTGCGTGAGGGAGTGAGTGAGTGAGCCAGAGAGAGAGACAGAGACAGAGAAAGGCAGAGACAGAGGCAGAGGTAGAGACAGAGGCAGAGAGAGAGAGAGCGGCAGAGACAGAGAGAGCGGCAGAGACAGAGAGAGAGGCAGAGACAGAGAGAGAGTGGCAGAGACAGAGAGAGAGGCAGAGACAGAGAGAGAGGCAGAGACAGAGAGAGAGGCAGAGACAGAGAGAGAGATAAACAGAGAGAGAAACAGAGAGAAACAGAGAGAAACAGAGAGAGAGAAACAGAGAGAAACAGAGAGAAACAGAGAGAAACAGAGAGAGAGAAACAGAGAGAAACAGAGAGAGAGACAGAGAGAAACAGAGAGAGAGGCAGAGAGAGAGATAAACAGAGAGAGAAACAGAGAGAAACAGAGAGAGAGGCAGAGAGAGAGACAAACAGAGAGAGAAACAGAGAGAGAAACAGAGAGAAACAGAGAGAAACAGAGAGAGAGAAACAGAGAGAGAGAAACAGAGAGAAACAGAGAGAGAGAAACAGAGAGAAACAGAGAGAGAGAAAGAGAAAACACAGTTCAGATGAATGGAGTATGTTTGGATTCCTGTCTGTCAGTGAAAATACCTAAATAGTCTGTCTGTCCTATCCTAAGGTATCTGGAAAAGTTGTCAACCTTCCACATTCTTATCATCAACCATCATAATGTCACTATTATCAATGCCAGATCACCATCCTCACTGTCATCATCACTGTTATCATCATCACCACTACCACAATAATCATATAATATATCGCCTGAAACATCACACACACACACACACACACACTACAATAAGGACACTAGCGCTGCACGTCTCAAACGTGGCGTTAAAGTCCCAGAGAGTCCTCGCTATCCTCATAAGTCATTGTCCACATAACCCTGAGATTTTCCCGGGGCCAATATTAGCCGGGCCATAAAACGTTACGCTGTATTCTGCCAGCGCCCCTGTATGCTGAGCAGGAGGCCTGGAATTCATACAGCCACATTATAATATTTCAATAAGAACCTCACATAAATTCAATATAGCAATACCGCTGACACATGCAGCCGTATTGATTCAATCTCTGGGCTCGGAGACAGATGGCCTGGGAGAGAGAGGAGGAAGTGATGCGACCACAGAGGGGTGGGTAGATGGATACAGACACGGAGCCAGTGGGTTAAAGTGCATTAAGGTGAACGGGGGAAGACGATAGGCAATTGTGTTGAGAGTTCTGGGAATGATTGACAGGTGGAGGGGTTGCTAAGGAGATTTTTCTCCCGCCCTAGCAACCACTGTCGATAGAGAAGCACTTTTGATCATCTACTTCAGACCTCAGTAAAAAAACATCGGTGCCAGACAGTAGAAAAGGCTCCTCTCTGGGTTGGGAAGCTGGTGGGTGTGAAGGGGTTTTGCTCCAGCCCAGCACTAGCACACATAAAAATAAATATCTAGAAAAAAAAATCACATATTTAGAATTTAAAAAAAGAAGCTCCATAAATAATAAACCTCTTGCTCCCGGCGAGCCTTTAGTTGTTTTCTACTGCCGGTCCCCGTAAGGAAACGTTTTCCATCAAAGTGATTCATTCACAGTTAATCAGCGTTTGTTTTTCAGCTTGTTTTTCTCCTTCTGTTTTCTTCCTCCCTCCATCCCTCCTAGGTCTCCCCATTCTTAATTAAGGCGCTCGTTCGCCACAAAGATTCATTTTTAATGCTCCAGTCCCTTGGAATGGAGAGCTAAGCATCCTGGAAAAGGGCCCAAAATACAAATATGTGTTTCATGCTTTGGTTCACAGTTCAATTCACTTAATATAGACTCAGTCCCCCCCCCACGAACATCTCCGGGAGAAAACCTAAATATTTGCTAAGACGCATTAAAAGTGACAACGGTCTGCTCGGATTATGAAAAAAATATGAGATTTATATATACTTGAGTCGTGTCTTTGGGAAGCAGGGCGGAGGAGGTTGTTTGCAGCCAAACTTAATTAATGAAGTAATGGGTTGGGATGATATGGGAAAGGGATGTGAGGCGTGGCTGATGTGTAGGCAGAGGAGATAGCCGCCCCAGCGTCTCGGTTTCACAGATGGATCCAGTCAGGGGGAACTCTAAAACACCCAGATGAAACGTTGAAGTAAAACATATTTCTAAGGGGTCAACAGAAGAAGGTCCTCAGGGCTCTGAACATCCTTTTCTGACTGTCTGTTAGGCTGCTGAGGTGAAGTTCCACCAAACCACAGATACGGGGTCAGATATTGTTTCGCCTCCCTCATAGTTAAGGTTCAGATTGGGGTTAATATAATCTGATCTGTGGTTAGTGACAACGTCTACTTCGAGCATCCCCCTCTGGAACTGCATGGGTACACCATTTTTGAGCGAAAGGCTGAAAGCACTGAGTGCTTCAGCCATTTTGGTTCAATCTAAAGCCACAGTTTAAGTTCCTGGATGCGAAATTGGTTCTCTTGAACGGCAGTTGGAGATCTCCTTTTGAACCAAGGGAGAACTACTGCGCCCTCTCATTAAAGCCAAGGAAGTTCAAGGCTGACCGCGATACTGCAGGAATTGTTAGCAGAAAACAGGCCCCAACATTATAGTGAACAGAAAATTATTTTAGAAGGCATTCATGGTACCTCTAATTGCTTCTAATATACCAGATGTATGTCCTGGTATATTTTAAAATCGTACATAGAAGAAGTTATAAGGATAAGTGATTTACTAAATGGTAGCCTGCAGAACCCTGGGTGGTCTTCAACTGGAGTTCCTCAATGAGAGAGGGCAGCACTGAGCCTGCAAAGTCACTTCCTGGAGGATCTCAAACTGCTCATAGACTAACAAATGGCCTTTGTTTAGTCACCAACATCTCTCATTATCCGGGATCCTCAAGAGCAGTTCTTGGGCACCGAGCAGATACAATTTCATCTAGTTTAGTCCTGTTTGGTTCCCATTCATCAATTGACAAATTCTTTCAATATACTCCTCCAGGATTGGGCCATTTTTTATAATGTTATTATCCTGTCTGGTAGCCAACTGCCTGCAGACAAAAATACAACAAAAAATGACTGTGGGCAGAGAAGGCTGTACGGATACAGACCAGCCTGGTTTGTGGTGTACCTTTCTGTTCAGATAGAGAGAGAGATAGATAGATGTTAAGAGATGGTAAGAGAGTAGGAGAGAGAGAGATGGTGAGAGAGAAAGAGTAGGAGAGAGAGAGAGTAGGAGAGAGAGAGAGAGAGAGAGGGGGAGAGAGAGAGAAGGGAGGTGAGAGAAAGAGAGGGGGGAGGTGAGAGAAAGAGAGGGTGGAGGTGAGAGAAAGAGAGGGGGAGGTGAGAGAAAGAGAGGGGTAGGTGAGAGAAAGAGAGGGGGAGGTGAGAGAAAGAGAGGGGAGGTGATAGAAAGAGAGGGGAGGTGAGAGAAAGAGAGGGGAGGTGTATGAAAGAGAGGGGGAGGTGAGAGAAAGAGAGGGGGGAGGTGAGAGAAAGAGAGAGGGGAGGTGAGAGAAAGGGAGGGGTAGGTTAGAGAAAGAGAGGGGGAAGGTGAGAGAAAGAGAGGGGGAGGGGAGAGAAAGAGGGGGGATGAGAGAAAGAGAGGGGGGAGGTGAGAGAAAGAGAGGGGGAGGTGTATGAAAGAGAGGGGGAGGTGAGAGAAAGAGAGGGGGAGGTGAGAGAAAGAGAGGGGTAGGTGAGAGAAAGAGAGGGGGAGGTAAAAGAAAGAGAGGGGGGGTGAGAGAAAGAGAGGGGGGAGGTGAGAGAAAGAGAGGGGGGAGGTGAGAGAAAGAGAGGGGGAGGTGAGAGAAAGAGAGGGGGGAGGTGAGAGAAAGAAGGGAGGGAGAGGTGAGAGAAAGAGAGGGGGGGGTGAGAGAAAGAGAGGGGGAGGTCAGAGAAAGAGAAGGGGAGGTGAGAGAAAGAGAGGGGGAGGTGAGAGAAAGAGAGGGGGAGGTGAGAGAAAGCGAGGGGGAGGTGAGAGAAAGAGCGGGGGAGGTGAGAGAAAGGGAGGGGGAGGTGAGAGAAAGAGAGGGGGGAGGTGAGAGAAAGAGAGGGAGAGGTGAGAGAAAGAGAGGGGGAGGTGAGAGAAAGAGCAAGAGGTAAAAGAGCGCGAGAGAAGTGGGGATAGTAAGAGAGGGAAACAGAGAAAAGCAGACAGGATTGTAAGAGGTCTATTTCTCTCTCTCTCTCTTCTCTCTCTTCTCTCTCCCTCTTTCTTCTCTCACTCTCTCTCTCTTCTCTCTCCCTCTTTCTTCTCTCACTCTCTCTCTTCTCTGTGTCGTCAAACAGCTCCAGTCGCCCATGAACTTTTCTGCACAGGCTGAACCGACTGGCCAACCGCATCAGTCGCTTTTACTACCCAAACAACCCTGGTCTCCCTCCCTCTCCTTCTCTCTCTCTCCAAAGGGTTTAGAGCCCGGCCAGAGATGAAGGGAGAGGGTGATAAGGGAGAGAAGATTGGATGGGCCAGAAGAAGGAGGGAGGAGAGAAAGAGGGGGAAGAAAAAGCAGAAAGGACATCCAGTAGTCTGACAAGAGGATCATTTCATGCAAATGTAGCTTTTAGTTTGGTAATCAAGGCACCGTTTCTTCTCTCCTCCCTCTCCACTAAATGTTTTTCTCTCTGTTTTTTTAATTTCACACTCCGATGCACAACTATAAATGATGACCGGGAAATCTTTCTGGAAAAACACCCTGTAGTTTGAGAGTACTATTTTTAGTTTTTGGTTGCCTTTCGACAAGGATAATATTTTCCCAGTAAATAAGCACAGTAACAACAACAGATGCTTAGGGTTTGGTTGGCTTCCCTTTGTAGTCTGAAAAATCTGTTGGAACTGCAGAAGCTGATAAAAAAACACACACACACACACACTTTTGTTCTTCTATGCTCGTGGAAACCTAAAATTGATTTCCATTCCAAATCCTATTTTCCCTCACCCCTAAACCTAACACTAAACCTAACACCTGTTAGGTTCTAAATGAACCTATTAAAACTCACGGACGCTTCATAAAGCTCAAACCAAGTTTATTCACCCATTGGGTCGATACAGCTGAGTAAGACAAAATACATTCACACAAGCACTGATATTTAACCCTTTCTCCTATAACGAGTTTCCTCCTACACATCTGAACAGCCAATGCATGCATCTCTGTTGCTAGGCAGAACCTTAGTGACATCTGTTCTCTGTTCATAAATACAAATCAAATTGTTACATTAGGAGCCTGGTTGGTTTAGCCACGGAAAAAGTCAGGAACCTTCCCACAAGCCATGATTGGCTGAGATAATGGATGGGCTGGACATGCAAGGAGATGAGTTTGGATTGGTTTGCCATGTAGCCGCTTCTGTCTATAACGTGAGCTGTAATAGTATGTATTGACAGTCCTTTCTACTGTGCCGTTTCTGAAAGATATAACGTTAGCCAGAGAACTACAAACGTTTTGCTACTTTTCTCAACATTTGATGCCCTGAATGTAGCGCTATCGACAGATATTACATGACCCATCAAACTAGCCAGGTGTGTGTGGGGGTGATTACGGCCACCTATTGTATTTCATGAACATGTGTGCATGTCCAGACAATAGTGACCCATCCACTTAGCTAGATGTGGCTGGGGGTTGGTTATAGCATTTCCTTCACATGACCCATCAATTTAGACAGGTGTGTCAGGTGAGCATCATCTAACAACGAGAAAATATTTATACAATATTTTTATCTGGACAATTTGTGTTTTTGATACTGCTACTATGCAAGTACTACAACTGTACTGTTTCCACCTTCTGTATCCTGAGCATGTGACAAATAAACATAGATTTGAATAGATATAGCGTGTGTTTACCACATGACCGCACATGTGAATCCTTAAAGAGATGGGTGGGGCTAAAGCTTAAGAGGGTGTGAGCGATGCAGAATCGACATGGACAAAGAAGAGCTCTCCACTAGGTGTACCAAAATATTCAAGGGCCATTTTCTCAAAAGTGAGGTTACAAGTTTATCAACTTTCAAAGCAGAATTACTTTCCCATTGTCCATCAACTGCAGTGTATGATCTACCATTTTCTAGTCTCTACTTTTATCCAATGTAAAAAACACAATTTCAAATTTTGCTACATAAGACCGAATCGAGGCGGTTGGTCACATTTTACTATCCTTGTGGGGAATATAGGTCCCCACAAGGACAGAAGAACCAACCCACCCTACAGCCTCTGATACAGTCCACCATCTTCTCACTCTGTTCACACCCCACAAATGACACATAATGTGTCGTTTAACAATTTTTAGCCCATTAGTAATTATCTCTTCCTCTTAATTGTCATCCCAATGCTCCTTTCATTCTGATTTGTCTGTCTGTCTGTCTGTCTGTCTGTCTGTCTGTCTGTCTGTCTGTCTGTCTGTCTGTCTGTCTGTCTGAAAACCGACTCTTCAAGAGGAGAACCTAATTTTCTTCTAATCCTCTAACTGTGTGTCAAGCTCTCCCTCTCTTTCTCAGAAAACCGAGTACAGGAGAAGAAAAAATATTTATCGATCTGTCTGTCCATCTCTTAATGTGCCATTCCAATGTTACATCCATCTATTCCACCACCTAATGCTATATTGCTTTTCTGACTGTTGGGAGAAACAGATATTTTATATATACAGTGGGGCAAAAAAGTATTTAGTCAACCACTAATTGTGCAAGTTCTCCCACTTAAAAAGATGAGAGAGGCTGTCACGCCCTGACCATAGTTTACTTTGTATTTTCTATGTTTTGGTTGGTCAGGGTGTGATCTGAGTGGGCATTCTATGTTACATGTCTAGTTTGTCCAGTTCTATGTTCGGCCTGATATGGTTCTCAATCAGAGGCAGGTGTTCGTCATTGTCTCTGATTGGGAACCATATTTAGGTAGCCTGGGTTTCACTGTGTGTTTGTGGGTGATTGTTCCTGTCTATGTGTTTTCACCAGATAGGCTGTTTAGGTTTTCGTTACGTTCATTACGTTCTTTATTTTGTAGTATTTGTATTGATTCGTGTTTTACATTTGTTCATTAAAACATGGATCGCAATCTACACGCTGCATTTTGGTCCGATCCTTGTTCTACCTCTTCATCAGAAGAGGAGATAGAAGAAAGCCGTTACAGAATCACCCACCACCAACGGACCAAGCAGCGTGTCAACAGGCAGGAGCAGCGCGAGGAGAAGCGCAATAAGGATTTCTGGACATGGGAGGAAATCCTCGACGGGAGAGGACCCTGGGCTAAACCAGGGGAGTGTAGCCGCACTAAGGTGCAGCGGGAGAAGAAACAACAGGAACAGCCCAAGGAGGAGTACAGTATGGAGTATACTACTTGGGAGGAGATCGACAGGTGGGCGGCCGACCCAGGGAGAGTGCCGGAGCCCGCCTGGGATTCGCTGGAGCAGTGCGAGGAAGGTTACCGTAGAATGGAGGCGGTGAAAGCAGAGAGGCGCTGGTATGAGAAGGCAGCACGGCGACGCGGATGGAAGCCTGAGAGGCAGCCCCAAAAATTTCTTGGGGGGGGGCTAACAGGGAGTATGGCTATGCCAGGTAGGAGACCTGAGCAGACTCCCTGTGCTTACCGGGGGGCTAGAGAGACCGGACAGGCACCGTGTTATGCAGTGGTGCGCACGGTGTCTCCAGTGCGGGTGCATAGCCCGGTGCGGTATATTCCAGCTCCGCGTGTCTGCCGGGCTAGATTGAGCGTCGAGCCTAATGCCATGAAGCCGGCTCTACGCAGCTGGTCCCCAGTGCGTCTCCTTGGGCCGGCTTACATGGCACCAGCCTTGCGCTCGGTGTCTCCGGTTCGCCTGCATAGCCCAGTGCGGGCTATTCCACCTCGCCGCACTGGCAGGGCGACCGTGAGCATTCAACCAGGTAAGGTTGGGCAGGCTCGGTGCTCAAGAGCTCCAGTGCGCCTGCACGGTCCGGTTTTTCCAGTACCACCTCCACACCCCAGCCCTCCGGTAGCAGCTCCCCGCACCAGGCTTCCTGTGCGTGTCCTTGGCCCAGTACCACCAGTGCCAGCACCACGCATCAGGCCTACAGTGCGCCTCGCCTGTCCAGCGCTGCCAGAGCCTTCCTCCTCTCCAGCGCTGTCGGAGTCTCCCGCCTGTTTAGCGCTGTTAGAGCCTTCCTTCTCTACAGCGCTGCCGGAGTCTCCCGCCTGTTCAGAACTGCCAGTTAACATAGAGCTGCCAGTTAGCATAGAGCTGCCAGTTAGCATAGAGCTGCCAGTTAGCATAGAGCTGCCAGTTAGCATAGAGCTGCCAGTCTGCATGGAGCTGCCAGTCTGCATGGAGCTGCCAGTCTGCATAGAGCTGCCAGTCTGCATGGAGCTGCCAGTCTGCAAGGAGCCGCCAGAGCTGCCTGTCTGCAGGATGCCGCCAAAGCTGCCAGTCTGCAAGGAGCCGCCAGAGCTGCCAGTCTGCAAGGAGCCGCCAGAGCTGCCAGTCTGCAAGGAGCAGCCAGGGCCGCCAGTCAGCATGGAGCAGCCAGGGCCGCCAGTCAGCATGGAGCAGCCAGGGCCGCCAGTCAGCATGGAGCAGCCAGTCAGCATGGAGCAGCCAGTCAGCATGGAGCAGCCAGAGCTGCCAGTCAGCATGGAGCAGCCAGAGCTGCCAGTCAGCATGGAGCAGCCAGTCAGCATGGAGCAGCCAGAGCTGCCAGTCAGCATGGAGCAGCCAGTCAGCATGGAGCAGCCAGAGCTACCAGTCATCATGGAGCAGCCAGTCAGCATGGAGCAGCCAGAGCTGCCAGTCGACCAGACTCTTCCAGATCTGCCAGTCGTCCAGACTCTTCCAGATCTGCCAGTCGTCCAGACTCTTCCAGATCTGCCAGTCGTCCAGACTCTTCCAGATCTGCCAGTCGTCCAGACTCTTCCAGATCTGCCAGTCGTCCAGACTCTTCCAGATCTGCCAGTCGTCCAGACTCTTCCAGATCTGCCAGTCGACCAGACTCTTCCAGATCTGCCAGTCGACCAGACTCTTCCAGATCTGCCAGTCGACCAGACTCTTCCAGATCTGCCAGTCGACCAGACTCTTCCAGATCTGCCAGTCGTCCAGACTCTTCCAGATCTGCCAGTCGTCCAGACTCTTCCAGATCTGCCAGTCGTCCAGACTCTTCCAGATCTGCCAGTCGTCCAGACTCTTCCAGATCTGCCAGTCGACCAGACTCTTCCAGATCTGCCAGTCGACCAGACTCTTCCAGATCTGCCAGTCGACCAGACTCTTCCAGATCTGCCAGTCGACCAGACTCTTCCAGATCTGCCAGTCGACCAGACTCTTCCAGATCTGCCAGTCGACCAGACTCTTCCAGATCTGCCAGTCGTCCAGACTCTCTCAGATCTGCCAGTCGTCCAGACTCTCTCAGATCTGCCAGTCGTCCAGATTCTCCCAGATCCGCCAGTCGACCAGATTCTCCCAGATCCGCCAGTCGACCAGATTCTCCCAGATCCGCCAGTCGACCAGGATCTGCTGAAACCGCCAGCCAGCCAGGTTCTGGTAGTTTCTACTACCTGCCTGGGCTTCCTCTCAGTGCTGAGCTTCTTCTCAGTGCTGAGCTTCCTCTCAGTGCTGAGCTACCCATCTGTCCCGAGTTACCTCTGTCCCGAGCTGTCCCTCTGTCCCATGTTATCATTGTGGTGGGTAACCTATTTAGGGACGTTTAGGAGGGGGATTAAAACTGTCATGGAGTGGGGTCCACGTCCAGCGCCAGAGCCGCCACCGCGGACAGATGCCCACCCAGACCCTCCCCTATAGGTTCAGGTTTTGCGGCCGGAGTCCGCACCTTGGGGGGGGGGTACTGTCACGCCCTGACCATAGTTTACTTTGTATTTTCTATGTTTTGGTTGGTCAGGGTGTGATCTGAGTGGGCATTCTATGTTACATGTCTAGTTTGTCCAGTTCTATGTTCGGCCTGATATGGTTCTCAATCAGAGGCAGGTGTTCGTCATTGTCTCTGATTGGGAACCATATTTAGGTAGCCTGGGTTTCACTGTGTGTTTGTGGGTGATTGTTCCTGTCTATGTGTTTTCACCAGATAGGCTGTTTAGGTTTTCGTTACGTTCATTACGTTCTTTATTTTGTAGTATTTGTATTGATTCGTGTTTTACATTTGTTCATTAAAACATGGATCGCAATCTACACGCTGCATTTTGGTCCGATCCTTGTTCTACCTCTTCATCAGAAGAGGAGATAGAAGAAAGCCGTTACAGAGGCCTTTAATTTTCATCATAGGTACACTTCAACTATGACAGACAAAATTAGAAGAAAAAAATGTGAAAATCACAATGTAGGATTTTTAATGAATTTATTTGCAAATTATGTTGGAAAATAAGTATTTGGTCAATAACAAAAGTTTGTTATATACCCTTTGTTGGCAATGACAGAGGTCAAACGTTTTCTGTAAGTCTTCACAAGGTTTTCACACACTGTTGCTGGTATTTTAGCCCATTCCTCCATGCAGATCTCCTCTAGAGCAGTGATGTTTTGGGGCTGTTGCTGGGCAACACGGACTTTCACGGACTTTGACCTTGCTGATGGAAGGAGGTTTTCATTCAAAATCTCACGATACATGGCGCCATTCATTCTTTCCATTACACGGATCAGTCGTCCTGGTCCCTTTGCAGAAAAACAGCCCCAAAGCATGATGTTTCCACCCCCATGCTTCACAGTAGGTATGGTGTTCTTTGGATGCAACTCAGCATTCTTTGTCCTCCAAACACGACGAGTTGAGTTTTTACCAAAAAGTTATATTTTGGTTTCATCTGACCATATGACATTCTCCCAATCTTCTTCTGGATCATCCAAATAAATGCTCTCTAGCAAACTTCAGACGGGCCTGGACATGTACTGGCTTAAGCAGGGGGACACGTCTGGCACTGCAGGATTTGAGTCCCTGGCGGCGTAGTGTGTTACTGATGGTAGGCTTTGTTACTTTGGTCCCAGCTCTCTGCAGGTCATTCACTAGGTCCCCCCGTGTGGTTCTGGGATTTTTGCTCACCGTTCTTGTGATAATTTTGACCCCACGGGGCGAGAACTTGCGTGGAGCCCCAGATCGAGGGAGATTATGTGTATGTCTTCCATTTCCTAATAATTGCTCCCACAGTTGATTTCTTCAAACCAAGCTGCTTACCTATTGCAGATTCAGTCTTCCCAGCCTGGTGCAGGTCTACAATTTTGTTTCTGGTGTCCTTTGACAGCTCTTTGGTCTTGGCCATAGTGGAGTTTGGAGTGTGACTGTTTGAGGTTGTGGACAGGTGTCTTTTATACTGATAACAAGTTCAAACAGGTGCCATTAATACAGGTAACGAGTGGAGGACAGAGGAAGAAGTTACAGGTCTGTGAGAGCCAGAAATCTTGCTTGTTTATAGGTGACCAAATACTTATTTTCCACCATAATTTGCAAATAAATTCATAAAAATTCTACAATGTGATTTTCTGGATTTTTCCCCCTCATTTTGTCTGCCATAGTTGAAGTGTACCTATGATGAAAATTACAGGCCTCTCTCATCTTTTTAAGTGGGAGAACTTGCACAATTGGTGGCTGACTAAATACTTTTTTGCCCCACTGTATATATATATATATATCTTATAGATGGTTTAGAACTAACATATCAAACTGGATCTAAAGAGTCAAACAACATGTTTTTACTTGTCCCTGTCTGTGTGTGTGTGTGTCTGTCCGTGTGGGAGTGTGTGTGTCTGTCCGTGTGGGAGTGTGTGTGTGTCTGTCCGTGTGGGAGTGTGTGTGTGTCTGTCCGTGTGGGAGTGTGTGTGTCTGTCCGTGTGGGAGTGTGTGTGTGTCTGTCCGTGTGGGAGTGTGTGTGTCTGTCCGTGTGGGAGTGTGTGTGTCTGTCCGTGTGGGAGTGTGTGTGTCTGTCCGTGTGGGAGCGTGTGTCTGTCCGTGTGGAGTGTGTGTCTGTCCGTGGGGGAGTGTGTGTGTGTCTGTCCGTGTGGGAGTGTGTGTGTATCTGTCCGTGTGGGAGTGTGTGTGTGTGTGTGTGTCTGTCCCTGTCTGTGTGTGTGTGTGTCTGTCCGTGTGGGAGTGAGTGTGTGTCTGTCCGTGTGGGAGTGTGTGTGTGTCTGTGTCCGTCCGTGTGGGAGTGTGTGTGTCTGTCCGTGTGGAGTGTGTGTCTGTCCGTGGGGGAGTGTGTGTGTGTCTGTCCGTGTGGGAGTGTGTGTGTATCTGTCCGTGTGGGAGTGTGTGTGTGTGTGTGTGTCTGTCCCTGTCTGTGTGTGTGTGTGTCTGTCCGTGTGGGAGTGAGTGTGTGTCTGTCCGTGTGGGAGTATGTGTGTGTCTGTGTCCGTCCGTGTGGGAGTGTGTATGTCTGTCCGAGGGGAGAGTGTGTGTGTGTCCAAGTGTGTTATATTGGCCTTCTCCCCCCCCTATAAACTGTATTTCCTAGCCGAGTCTCCTCGTAATCGTCCAGACGGGAAACGTCGACATACAACCGTCTGAGTGTCTGGGACACAGCAACCCTGACATGTCTCTGGACTGACATAAAGCCACTGTGACTCCCAGCTGGCCGCTCACACACACACACACACAGACACACACACAGCTCCAGGTGGGGTCTTTTACGACCCCCCCATCCCCAGAAACCCTTCTCCAGGGTGGGGCTTAGAGCGCCATAGATGGCTTTAACACTGATCTGAGACCAGTATAGACGAGAGCACTACAGACTGGAGATCAAGAGTAAGAGCAATAAGAACAGTACTCAGATCAGACATAACAACCTTGTGGTTACCACCTGTCTGACAATGCTTATGGTATAGGGCTTTATTTACATTTCTCCACCTATGACACGTGTGTGTGTGTGTGTGTGTGTGTGTGTGTGTGTGTGTGACTCATTCTGACCAAGTCTCAACACTTTTTGCTCCAGTGGAACAGCGTTAAGGATTTCACCACAGTGTGAAAGCCTATTATCCTCTAGGTTATTGAGGTGCTAATTGAAAAGACCGTGGCTAATTCAGTGACTGTACAGGGTTACGGTGTCGTTGAGAGGTCAGGTCTGACACTCAGAAAGTTCCATCTTGAATTCACACATGGAGCTCAATGAGAGACGTCTCTGTCCCGTCTTTCACTGGGGAAAACAAGTCAGCGTTTCCCATCGCTTCATTTCTAGACGTGGCGACGTACACAGAAGAGGGGGATGAGAGGAGGGATGAGAGGAGGGATGAGAGGAGGGATGAGAGGAGGGATATGAGAGGAGGGATGAGAGGAGGGATGAGTGGAGGGATATGAGAGGAGGGATGAGAGGAGGGATGATAGGAGGGATATGAGAGGAGGGATGAGAGGAGGGATGAGAGGAGGGATGAGAGAAGGGATGAGAGGAGGGATATGAGAGGAGGGATGAGAGGAGGGATGAGTGGAGGGATATGAGAGGAGGGATGAGAGGAGGGATGATAGGAGGGATATGAGAGGAGGGATGAGAGGAGGGATGAGAGGAGGGATGAGAGGAGGGATATGAGAGGAGGGATGAGAGGAGGGATGAGTGGAGGGATATGAGAGGAGGGATGAGAGGAGGGATGATAGGAGGGATATGAGAGGAGGGATGAGAGGAGGGATGAGAGGAGGGATGAGAGGAGGGATATGAGAGGAGGGATGAGAGGAGGGATGAGAGGAGGGATGAGAGGAGGGATATGAGAGGGGGGATGAGAGGAGAGGGAAAGAGTGAAAAGCCAATAGCCAACATTGAGTGTACAAAACATTAAGAACGCCTTCCTAATATTGAGTTGCCCCCCCCACTCTACAAGGTGTTGAAAGCGTTCCACAGGGATGCTGGCCCATGTTGACTCCAAGGCTTCCCACAGTTGTGTCAAGTTGTCTGGATGTCCTTTGGGTGGTGGACCAGTCTTGGTACACACAGGAAACTGTTGAGGTTTTAAAACCCAGTGGCATTGCAGTTCGTGACACAAACCGCTGTGCCTGGCACCTACTACCATACCCTGTTCAAAGACACCTACTACCATACCCCGTTCAAAGACACCTACTACCATACCCCGTTCAAAGACACCTACTACCATACCCCGTTCAAAGACACCTACTACCGTACCTCGTTCAAAGGCACCTACTACCATACCCCGTTCAAAGACACCTACTACCATACCCCGTTCAAAGACACCTACTACCATACCCCGTTCAAAGGCACCTACTACCATACCCCGTTCAAAGACACCTACTACCATACCCCGTTCAAAGGCACCTACTACCATACCCCGTTCAAAGGCACCTACTACCATACCCCGTTCAAAGGCACCTACTACCATACCCCGTTAAAAGGCACCTACTACCATACCCCGTTCAAAGGCACCTACTACCATACCCCGTTCAAAGACACCTACTACCATACCCCGTTCAAAGGCACCTACTACCATACCCCGTTCAAAGGCACCTACTACCATACCTCGTTCAAAGGCACCTACTACCATACCCCGTTCAAAGGCACCTACTACCATACCCCGTTCAAAGACACCTACTACCATACCCCGTTCAAAGGCACCTACTACCATACCCCGTTCAAAGGCACCTACTACCATACCCCGTTCAAAGGCACCTATTACCATACCCCGTTCAAAGACACCTACTACCATACCCCGTTCAAAGACACCTACTACCATACCCCGTTCAAAGACACCTACTACCATACCCCGTTCAAAGGCACCTACTACCATACCCCGTTCAAAGACACCTACTACCATACCCCGTTCAAAGGCACCTACTACCATACCCCGTTCAAAGGCACCTACTACCATACCCCGTTCAAAGACACCTACTACCATACCCCGTTCAAAGGCACCTACTACCATACCCCGTTCAAAGGCACTTCAATCTGTTGTCTTGCCCATTCACCCTCTGAATGACACACATACACAATCCATGTCTCAATTGCCTCAAGGCTCAGAAATCCTTCTTTAACCTGCCTCCTCCCCTTCATCTACACTGATTGAAGTGGATTTAACAAGTGACATCATCAAGGGATCATAGCTTTCACCTGGATTCACCTGGTCAGTCTGTGTCATGGAAAGAGCAGGTGTTCCTAATGTTTTGTCCATTCAGTGTTTACAGCCCCAGAAAAACATCAATCAGGAGTGGATGTAGAGGTGGACAGACTCACCACTTGGCCGTTCTGGGGGTTCTTGTGTGCGTAAGGTGGGCCGCGGATGTGGTTCCACATCTGGCCTGATGTCATGGCAAACACCACACACTGAGGGAGGGAGGGAGGGAGAGAGGAAGAGAGAGAGAGAGGGAAAGAGGGAGAGAGAGAGAGGGATGGGGAGAGAGGGAGAGTGAGGGAGAGAGACGGATGGACAGACAGAGGAGACAGACAGAGAGAGACAGACAGAGAGACAGACAGAGACAGACAGAGAGAGAGAGAAAAAAAAAAGGTTAAAAGTTACAGAACCAACAGGTAGAAATGACGCTACACTCATCAACACTCCTGCTGCTATTTCTTCACAGTCACAGAGAGAGACAGAGACAGAGTTAGAGACAGAGAGAGAGAGAGAGAGACAGAGTTAGAGACAGAGAGAGAGAGAGAGAGAGAGAGAGAGAGTTAGAGACAGAGAGAGAGAGAGAGAGGGAGAGTGAGGGAGAGAGACGGATGGACAGACAGAGGAGACAGACAGAGACAGACAGAGAGACAGACAGAGACAGACAGAGAGAGAGAGAAAAAAAAGTTTAAAAGTTACAGAACCAACAGGTAGAAATGACGCTACACTCATCAACACTCCTGCTGCTATTTCTTCACAGTCACAGAGAGAGACAGAGACAGAGTTAGAGACAGAGAGAGAGAGAGAGACAGAGAGAGAGAGAGAGAGAGAGAGAGAGAGAGAGAGAGAGAGAGAGAGAGAGAGAGGCTGCACACCCACATCGATCCATCTCGCCACTCCAACAGAGCAGAGGAGAGGTAAAACCCACATTGAACCTGACCTCCGTGACTTGCCCGCTGCTCCCTTTACGATCAATACTCTCTGTGGCTTCCTCAGCCTTCTCCCTGTCTCTTAACATATGGGATAACAGCCCTCTCTGTCTACACATAGGACACTTGTCCACTCTGCCTCGTACTGCCCTCACTATCAGTCAGAGCATTGCTGCTGATGAAGACGGACCAGCATGCTGGATCGCGCTCATTGATTGTAGTTCACAAAGATACTGAAGAAATGCAGAATTGACATTATATTGTTTCACATACAGATGTAGGATCTTAACTTGAGCCTGTTTGAATTATTTAGTGGACTATAATTAATGGACATTTTTGTAGGGGGTTGAAACATTTTTCACGAGGGAAATCAGGTCTGAGATTTGAAAGTGGAAATTACAAACTTCAGAAGCCTTTTTAAACCTCAAATACACTGGAAGTTTGACACTTCCTGCAACAGGGTGATCAGATGAAGATCCTTAGACCTGTATAGACCTTATAGACTGCCTTATAGACTGCCTTATAGACTGTCTTATATACTGCCTTATAGACTGCATAATAGACTGCCTTATAGACTGACTTATAGACTTATAGACTGCCTAATAGACTGCCTTATAGACTGCCTTATAGACTGTCTTATATACTGCCTTATAGACTGCCTAATAGACTGCCTTATAGACTGCCTTATAGCCTGCCTTATAGACTGCCTTATAGACTGCTTTATAGACTGCTTTATAGACTTATAGACTGCCTTAAAGACTGCTTTATAGACTGTACACAAAGTGCTTTTCTGCCGAAGTTGAGTTGAGTACAAAGGCCTTTCTAACCATATATATATATATATATATATATGTAACTATGGTAATGCACCTCCCCCTAGGTGGGCAGAACGTGTGGGGTGTGGGTAGCTTCATCAATAGCTTGTTAACGTAAGTGTTCTAAGAAACCATTATGTGGAACACTTAGGAAAGACAATATCACGCTGTGAGAACCGTTCATAGGGACATTCTGCTTACCTACTTCAGGGATGTTGTGCTCTCTCCAGTCCATTGTGTGTGTGATTGTGTGTGTGCCTGTCTGCATATGCATACATGTTTGTATGTGTGTGTGATTGAGCTGAGGTGGGGTGTGATTGAGCTGAGGTGGGGTGTGGGTGTGCTCCATGGTGTGTGGGTGTGCTCCCTGGTGTGTGGGTGTGCTCCCTGGGATGTGGGTGTGCTCCCTGGGATGTGGGTGTGCTCCCTGGGGTGTGGGTGTAGTCCTCTCTCACCAGCGCGGCCATGGCCCAGCCAGTCTTGTTGTAGATGAACTCCAGGTTGTTCCTGCGGAGGTAGAGCAGCCCTCCTACCAGGGACACCAGCAGGGCCAAGGCTATGGTGCCAGAGTAGTTAGGGGGGCGGAACACACGGATCTGGAGGAGGAGAGGAGGGGGAGGAGAGGAGGAGGAGGGGGAGAGGAGGGGAGGGAGGAGAGGAGGAGGAGGAGGAGAGAGGAGGAGAGAGGGGGAGGGAGGGAGAGGAGGAGGAGGGGGAGTGAGAGGAGGAGAGTAAAGGAGAAGAGGAGGAGGGGGGAGGAGGAGGAGAGAGGAGGAGGGGGAGAGAGGAGGAGGGGGAGAGGAGGGAAAGGAGGAGAGGAGGAGGAGGAGGAGGAGAGGAGGAGAGAGGGGGAGGGAGGGAGAGGAGGAGGGGGAGGGAAGGAGAGGAGGGGGAGAGGAGAGGAGAGAGGGGTAAGGAGGGAAAGGAGGAGGAGGGGGAGGGAGAGGAGGAGAGGAGGAGGAGGGAAGGAGAGGAGGAGGAGGGGGGAGGAGGAGGAGAGAGGAGGGGGAGAGAGGAGGAGGGGGAGAGCGGGGGAGGGGGGGTGAGGTAGAGGGGGGGAGACCCAGTGAAAGGAGGTGAGGTAGAGGGAGGGAGACCCAGTGAAAGGAGGTGAGGTAGAGGGAGAGAGACCGAGTGAAAGGTGGTGAGGAAGAGGGAGAGAGACCCAGTGAAAGGAGGTGAGGTAGAGAGACCCAGTGAAAGGAGATGAGGTAGAGGGAGGGAGGGACAGAGACCCAGTGAAAGGAGGTGAGGTAGAGGGAGAGAGATCCAGTGAAAGAAGGTGAGGTAGAGGGAGGGAGGGAGACCCAGTGAAAAGAAGTGAGTTAGAGGGAGGGAGGGAGGGAGACCCAGTGAAAGGAGGTGAGGTAGAGGGAGGGAGGGAGACCCAGTGAAAGGAGGTGAGGTAGAGGGAGGGAGGGAGACCCAGTGAAAGGAAGTGAGGTAGAGGGAGGGAGACCCAGTGAAAGGAGGTGAGGTAGAGGGAGGGAGGGAGACCCAGTGAAAGGAGGTGAGGTAGAGGGAGGGAGGGAGACCCAGTGAAAGGAAGTGAGTTAGAGGGAGGGAGGGAGACCCAGTGAAAGGAGGTGAGGTAGAGGGAGGGAGACCCAGTGAAAGGAGGTGAGGGAGAGGGAGGGAGGGAGACCCAGTGAAAGGAGGTGAGGGAGAGGGAGGGAGGGAGACCCAGTGAAAGGAGGTGAGGTAGAGGGAGGGAGACCCAGTGAAAGGAGGTGAGGTAGAGGGAGGGAGGGAGACCCAGTGAAAGGAAGTGAGGTAGAGGGAGGGAGGGAGACCCAGTGAAAGGAGGTGAGGTAGAGGGAGAGAGATCCAGTGAAAGGAGGTGAGGTAGAGGGAGGGAGACCCAGTGAAAGGAGGTGAGGTAGAGGGAGGGAGACCCAGTGAAAGGAGGTGATGTAGAGGGAGGGAGACCCAGTGAAAGGAGGTGAGGTAGAGGGAGAGAGATCCAGTGAAAGGAGGTGAGGTAGAGGGAGGGAGACCCAGTGAAAGGAGGTGAGGTAGAGGGAGGGAGACCCAGTGAAAGGAGGTGATGTAGAGGGAGGGAGACCCAGTGAAAGGAGGTGAGGTAGAGGGAGGGAGACCCAGTGAAAGGAGGTGAGGTAGAGGGAGGGAGGGAGACCCAGTGAAAGGAGGTGAGGTAGAGGGAGGGAGACGGTTAGTTTTCGTCTGATCAAAGAAAACTATTTTAGAATGATATAGCTCAGTACAATGTAATTACACCTAGTTGAATAACACAAGGGTTCCTGTCAGTGAGATGTGATTTGGGCACAGTGTGGCATTAGGTTGAAGGCTACAATAGAGGCATAGCAAGTATAATAATATGATATTACTGGGGAATAGGATACCCTCAGTAATGAAAAGATACGTCACATTCCCATTCAAACAAAGAGATCTACATGTGGAGCTTTAGTAGGCCAGGGTTGTATTCATTAGGACATACTGTTGAAAAACATTTGGGAAACAGAAAACGATAATGAGCATTTCATTTTGGACAAGTTCAGGTAGTCCCCTCACTGTTTCAGTCTGTTTTTTTATCTTCAGTTTGAACACAACCCAGATCTGAGTCGTCTTGTTGGTCGATCGCCGGCCTTGCCTTCTAATGCTATTGGATTAGCTCAAATGAAGGGAACCACATATCCCATAATTCAGTCTGCTTGTGGAACCGAGAGGGAGATTGTGTGCGCGCGTTAGAGAATTGGGCCAGTAACCGAAAGGTTGCTGGTTCGAATACACGAGCCGACAAGGTGAAAAATCTGTCGACGCGCCCTTGAGCAAGGCACTTAACCCTAATATGCTCCAGGGGCGTTGCACCACCCTGTAAAACAACACATGTCACTGCACCTATCCAGTGTATGTGACAATGAAACATTATAAAGTGTACCAGTCGCATTCTGTCCACTGTCAACCGCCGTTTTTCAAATCCGCAGGACGACGTGGAACCCAAAGGATTAACGGGCGACTGGGGGAGACGTCGCCCCGTAATGGAGGACGGTGGCTTTTAAAAAAGCCTTAATGGACGCCGTGGATCTAATAAAGGATAACAGTTTCTAACCTCATTGGAATTCTCAGAGAGCAGTGGGCCATACAGAAAGCATTGGATAGCACAGCCATTAGCTGGTCATTGTGTTTTCAGGGCTGTATAAAAGGTTGAATTCTCAGAGAGCAGTGGGCCATACAGAAAGCATTGGATAGCACAGCCATTAGCTGGTCATTGTGTTTTCAGGGCTGTATAAAAGGTTGAATTCTCAGAGAGCAGTGGGCCATACAGAAAGCATTGGATACCACAGCCATTAGCTGGTCATTGTGTTTTCGGGGCTGTATAAAAGGTTGTGCTCAAAGTGATCTTGTCCTTCTTGCATCTCTAAGATGGATCTGAAACGGATGATGTCGTCTCTGGCGCGGCTATAAAAAGCATAACCTCTGGTATTCTATACATGTTTGGCACAGAGTTGGCTGCAAATATTATATCTGATATGTTTTTGTGATGCTTGTCTGTTTTGTGACAGGTAAGTAGTTGTGTGTGCACTTTGTAAAAGCATTAAAATGTGATAGGCGGGGCCTCCCGGATGGCGCAGTGGTCTAGGGCACTGCATCGCAGTGCTAGCTGTGCCACCAGAGACCCTGGGTCCGCGCCCAGGCTCTGTCGCAGCCGGCCGCGACCGGGAGGTTCATGGGGCGACACACAATTCGTCCCAGCATCATCCGGGTTAGGAGAGGGTTTGGCCGGTAGGGAAATCCTTGTCTCATCGCGCACTAGCAACTCCTGTGGCGGGCAGGGCGCAGTGCACGCTAACCAGGTGGCCAGGTGCACGGTGTTTCCTCCAACACATTGGTGCGGCTGGCTTCCGGGTTGGATGCGCGCTGTGTTAAGAAGCAGTGCGGCTTGGTTGGGTTGTGTTTCGGAGGATGCATGACTTTCGACCTTCGTCTCTCCCGAGCCCGTATGGGAGTTGTAGCGATGAGACAAGATAATAGTAACTAATAACAGTTGGATACCATGAAATTTGGGAGAAAAGGGGGGTTTAGTTTAAAATAAATAAATAAAAATGTGATAGGCAGGCCTGGGTTTAAAGAGTATTTGTTTGTCTTTCAACTATGTTGAACGTTCGATTGAGCCTGCTAAATTGGTGGCATTTGCACTTTTGGGACAATTCCATTAGCTCCATTCCTCCAGGCAAGCCCGATCAGGCGCAGCTGACATAAAACAGATGCTATTTGAACCCGGGTCTTATATCACCTGTACAATCATCACAGGTGTATTATGTTAAATTGTATTATGTTAAATTCTCACCTGTACGTCGGTGCGGTCTGCAATCCACTTGGCCAGCTGCTCCGAGGCAAAGCCGATCCGCTGGAGGTCAAAGGTGTCTGCCCTCTTAGGCTTCCCCTTAGCTGGGAAGTGCATGAAGGTAGGGGCTGAGTTCATATTCAGCTGGAGGGAGGGAGAGGGAGAGGGAGAGGGAGAGGGAGAGGGAGAGGGAGAGGGAGAGGGAGAGAGAGCGAGAGAGAGAGAGAGAGAGAGAGAGAGAGAGAGAGAGAGAGAGAGAGAGAGAGAGAGAGAGAGAGAGAGAGAGAAAAAGAGAGAGAGACAGAGGGAGAGAGAGAAAGAGAGGAAAGGATTGGTGATAGATACAGTAGGTAGGAGAGAGAGAGAGAGAGAGAGAGAGAGGGGGAGGGGGACAGATATAGTAGGTAGGAGGAGAGAGAGAGGACAGATATAGTAGGTAGGAGGAGAGAGAGAGAAGGAGGGGGGACAGATATAGAAGGTAGGGGTAGAGAGAGAGGGAGGGGGGACCGATATCGTAGGTAGGAGGAGAGAGAGAGGGACGGGGGACAGATATAGTAGGTAGGAGGAGAGAGAGAGAGGGAGGGGGGACAGATACAGTGGGTAGGAGGAGAGAGAGAGAGGGAGGGATAGATACAGTATGGAGGAAAAGAGAGAGGGAGGGAGGGATAGATACAGTAGGGAGGAGGAGAAGGAGAGGGAGGGAGGGATAGATACAGTAGGTAGGAGGAGAGAGAGGGAGGGAGGGAGGGGTAGATACAGTGGGTAGGAGGAGAGAGAGAGAGGGAGGGAGGGAGGGAGGGGGGACAGATACAGTGGGTAGGAGGAGAGAGAGAGAGGGAGGGATAGATACAGTAGGGAGAAGCAGAGAGAGGGAGGGAGGGATAGATACAATAGGGAGGAAGAGAGAGAGGGAGGGAGGGATAGATACAGTAGGGAGGAGGAGAGAGAGGGAGGGAGGGATAGAAACAATAGGGAGGAAGAGAGAGAGGGAGGGAGGGATAGATACAGTAGGGAGGAGAAGGATAGGGAGGGAGGGATAGATACAGTAGGTAGGAGGAGAGAGAGGGAGGGAGGGAGGGGTAGATACAGTAGGGAGGAGGAGAGAGAGAGGGAGGGATAGGTACAGTAGGGAGGAAGAGAGAGAGGGAGGGAGTGAGCGATAGATACAGTAGGGAGGAGGAGAGAGAGAGGGAGGGATAGGTACAGTAGGGAGGAAGAGAGAGAGGAAGGGAGGGAGGGATAGATACAGTAGGGAGGAGGAGAGAGAGAGGGAGGGAGGGAAAGGTACAGTAGGGAGGAAGAGAGAGAGAGAGGGAGGGAGGGAGGGATAGATACAGTAGGTAGGAGGAGAGAGAGGGAGAGGGACATAGGTGGAAAAGGCAGAGAGAGAATCAAGAGAAGTGGTGAGAACCCCAATTACATGACGTGTGCATATATACCACTGCCCCTACAAAAACATCCCCTATACACAGTTCCCTTTCCCCAGTGGTGTTATGATCAAGCAGGGGCCCCACCACATGATGTGACTGGCCATGAGGCCACCTACCCAGGGAGGGAGGAGAACGATGCAGAGAACTCACTGGTGGCACTAACATACATCTAATTACTACACTCTCCCTCTGCACAGGCTGGCCATTAGGCCTAATGAATGGATAGGCATGCACACTGCGTACTTATTATGTTAGGTGTCTGCCTCCTCCCTCTCTTTCAACAGTAATCTCTCTCTCTCCTGCTCAACGATATTCCCTCTTTCTCAAAAGTATTCTCTCAATTGTTTCTCTCTCTATCTTTCCCTCAATCTGTATCTGTCTTGCCCGATTCTGTCTCTAAAATGAACTGCTCTTTCCCTCTTAGATATATCTCTGACTACTTGTGTCGATACCTCTCCACTGTGTGCTTCTCAGTCTCTCTCTCTTTCCACTCGGTTTGCTTTTCAAACCCCTCTTCCTGCAATTCAAATCAACTAAAAAGTCAGTCTATTCCCACCTCCTCCCCAGTCCAAACTCACAGAGAACAAAGTGAGGATCGTTACAGAGGTTATTTCTCTTAATTGCATGAAACGAGCCCACCGCATCCTCCCTGGAGCGTAGAGGTGATTCGCCCATTAGGAGTGCTACATTAGCACTCTCTCCATTATAACAAAAGAAAAGCTAGACAAAGTGATCTGCATTTAATTACATGTCCTTTTAATCTTAGAGGCCCGTAATCGCATAATTGCTCGAGTGAAGAGTGTGAGGCGTACCTCAGGGGTGAGTATTTAACCCAGATTAATTGCTCATTGGCTATGGTAATGGGCGGTTGGAAGCTTCACATCTGTTTATTGTCATGCAAACGACTGTTAGTGATAAGAAACCAACGTTCTATTATGGGTTTCTCTGGTGCTGAGTTGCTATGGCGATGTGGAATATGTTATTTATGTGTTGGGGCGGTCGTCTTCCCACTGTATCGAGGTCTGCACTGAGTGACACAGCAGGCGGTGATGTACTGTAAGAAACTCCGGAGCCCGGTGACATGCACACACATACGCCCACACGGGCTTCGCCCACGGCCCACCTATGGATGCACCCTGGGAAAATAATGACAACCCCAGGGAAAGAGGTTGGTTGCGCAGAACCGACTCGTATTAATCTCCCACACGGGTGTTTATCTAGCTGCCAGCCTGCAGTGACAGTGGCTGCTACGGACAATATACCACGGTTCCTTAGCGCGACACAACGCGCCTGGACACAGCCCTTAGCCGTGGTATATTGGCCATATACCACAAACCCCCGAGGTGCCTTATCGCTATTATAAACTGGTTACAAATGTAATTAGTACAGTAATACACGTGACATACGGTCTGATATACCACCACTTTCGGCCAATCAGAATTGAGGGGCTGGACAAACTCAGTTTATAATATGGATTATACCTTCAGAGTACTGTATGCAGGGTGTGTATGGACTGAGTCAGGAGTACAGTATGTGGGTTGGATAAGAGAGCTCATCTAAATAAATCAAGACTAAACAGCCATTGCAAGGTACATGAGCGTTTGTGTTTGCGAGTACTTCACTAAATGTCATCCGACACTACCGTATATATATATAAACCCCAAACTCTCTCCCCAAGTGGCCTGATCTTAAAACGGCCGCCGGACGACGAGCCCCCGCGGGTAAATAAAACCATGCAGAGAGCCTGTCAGCCACCTCTGATTCATTTACCTTATTTCAATGATTCATCTCTCCTTTAAAACGTGACCTGCGTGCTAATTAGCATGCTGTGTCTCCGCGCCGAGGCTGACAGGCAACTATGAACATGGAAATGAAGGCTTTGGGGATGGAGGGAGCGAGCGGGGGAACGGAGAGGGGGACGGTTGGAGGGAGGGGTGCTGGGGTAGATCCAGACGGTTACCTGCTGAAAGACGTCCGCCCCCTCATCATAGTCCACCACGGTGAAGAAGAGTTTGTTAGAGAAAGCTGAAGAGTAGCGCCAGGAGTTAGCCAGCACCTGGTACTCCTCGTTAGCTTGTCTGTTAAAAAGACAGGGGGGAGGGAGGGAGAGAGAGAGAGAGAGAGAGAGAGAGAGAGAGAGAGAGAGAGAGAAAGAGAGAGGAGAGAGAGAGAGAGGAAGAGAGAGAGAGGAAGAGAGAGAGAGGAAGAGAGAGAGAGGAAGAGAGAGAGGAAGAGAGAGAGAGGAAGAGAGAGAGAGAGAGGAAGAGAGAGAGGGAGAGAGAGAGGGGAGAGAGAGAGAGAGAGGAAGAGAGAGAGGGAGAGAGAGAGGGAGAGAGAGAGAGAGAGAGAGGAGAGAGAGAGAGAGGAAGAGAGAGAGAGGAAGAGAGAGAGGAAGAGAGAGAGAGGAAGAGAGAGAGGAAGAGAGAGGAAGAGAGGGAGGGAGAGGGAGAGGGAGAGGGAGAGAGAGGGAGAGGGAGAGGGAGGGAGAGGGAGAGGGAGAGGGAGAGGGAGAGGGAGAGGGAGAGGGAGAGGGGGAGAGAGAGAGAGAGAGAGAGAGAGAGAGGGAGAGGGAGAGAGAGAGAGGGGGAACGGGGGAGAAAATAGAGTTGAAAAGAGGAGAGGAAGACAGAGGGGCAGAGACGAAGGCAAAAGGGAAATTGAACAAGAGAGGGAGAGCAAACGAGAGGGAGAGAAAGAGGGAAGAGGAAACAGATGAGTAAACGCTTGTGATGATCATGGCCACGCTGGCTTGAGTTGGAAGAGACGGACGAGAGAGAGAGAGAGATACTCATGCCACATGTTCCTCCCCAGAGAGAGAAGGATAACGACGCCATGCCGTGAGAAGAATGTCGCTACAGCTGTAATTACTGTCTGCTCTATCCTGTCCTGGACAGACGAGGAAAACATCACGACGAACCACCGTCTCTACCCATCGCTTTCCTTTTAACTCTGGCGCTGCTGCCACTTCTTATGCCCGTCGCAGTTCCCGCACACTGGCATGACAGGGGGAACGATAACAACAAATAAATAAAACGTGCCAATTAGAGGGGAAATTACGGCAGACATTTTGCAAATTGAGCCGTAGCCACTCAACCTGTCACGGGTAAATACAGACAGCGGTGGGCCCGCCAGGTCTGTCACAGTGGTGGATAAAAAGATGGAAATGAATGTACAGCTAACTTCTTTATATAATCTGACGTAATAGAGTTTAAAGTAGGGTTACAAAATCCCTGAAACGTTCAATAAATTCACTGGTTTTCCAGAAATCCTTGTTGGATGATTCTGGATTTCCTGCTTATTCCCTCCTGTTTCTGGGAATTGTCCAAGAGGGAAACCGGAAAAACCAGGGAATGTATTGAAAGTTCCAGGAATTATGCAACCCTAGTTAGAAGTACACTTAAAACTAGTGGAAAGAGAGTTTGGGCCTGTGGAAGTCTTGAAGCTTCCCATTTAGTGCTCAAATAACCTCATAAAAGCATGTTTACTCCAGATGGCTTCGTAAAGTCGCAGCGCCAACGTCTGGCGACAACTTTAATGTCCTCTGACAACTTTAATGTCCTCTGCCACACGTTACAGTACATGAATTAACAAACGGGACAACAGAAAATCATGAATAAAACAAGTAGCAAAACACTCGTTTCTGTTGGGAATTAAACACAAGTGCCATAAATTGCATGTCGACTTGCATCAATGTTGCATTGACTTCATGTACTATTCATGCTCCTCCATAAGTGATATGGTGTGTAGTGTTGGGCGCTCTGGCGCTGCTCTACGTATAGTGTGTCTCTTCAGAGAGCGTTGTATTTGGTGGCTCTTTTGGTGATTAAAGTCTGTAAACAATTAGTAGCTTTCAGCACAGTGCACTTTAAATCGTACCGTCGTTGGAGGGAGGGAGAGAGAGAAAGAGGAACTGAGACGGAGAGAAGGAAACAAACAAAGAGAGAGTGGTACAGAAAAGAGAGAGAGAAGAATGAAAGAAAGAGTGATGGCAGTGCGAGGACCCCGGCAATTAGCAGTCCCTCCCGGTGCCCGTCTGTACTTTGAACGCTGACGGGGGGGGGGGTCACAACCCAAAATGTGTCTTGGGCGCCCGCTGAATAGCGACGCGATGGTATCGTTTATGCAAATGGTCCGTTCCAATTGCGAAGCAGAGAGAGCTGGCGCGTGACATTAACTAATGCGCTTCGGAGTGACGTCCTCAAATTGAAAGGAAACCTTGTTTCCTGGTTAAGATGAATCATTTTAATATGAATGGATATATAAATGCATACGTCGAGGTTGGCCCTGCCGTCGTTGAGAGCCGGAAGAAAGGGCGAGGGAAAAACAAAAAACAAGAGGAACAGAGAGAGAGAGAGAGATAAATAATTAAGTGATTTGAGTCGACAGCAGATGATTAAAAAAGCATTATGGGTCACGGGGAACAGAGAGGATGATGGGAGTGGGAAAGGTCAGTGTGGATTAAATTAACTTCCTCTATTTCCGTAATACACATGATTATTCCCTGGTCGGCGTCATCTTTATTCAATGAAGCGAACGGCTGGGTTCTCCGTGTGAACGGTTCTCCGTGTGAAGGGTTCTCCGTGTGAAGGCTCCTTGAGGAGAGAAACACCCTGGTGAGACACTGGGCCCCAAAACGGAGATCTAGACTGAACACACTGGCTGTTATGTAGAGTAGATCACTGTCTGGAGGTCATCACTACACGTCAACAGGTCATGTTGACTGTCGTCTACGTCATAGCCAAACACAGATCTAGACTGAACAGACTGGCAGGTTGATGGACTATCACCAGAGGTCAAAAGGGCCTGATGACTTCAGCCTATGTCGTTGTCTTTAAACTCCCCCCTATACCCAAACGTAGATCTAGACTGAATAGACTGACTGTTCTGTAGAGTTGTTGATGGGTCATCACTAGAGATCAAACAAAAGGTCATCATACTTTTCTTTATTCTGTTTAGTCTCTTTCATCAACTGTATGATTGATTTGTATTATCTTGTATTGACTGATTGGGCCGAGGTGGGAAACTCCAGGCCTGAAGGGCTGCTGTGTGTGCACCATTTTGTTCCAAGATAATCAAATAAATCTATGTTTTATTGTCACACACACCAGGTAGGTGCAGTGAAATGTGTTGTTTTACAGGGTTCAGACATAGAAGTACAGCGCACCCTGGATCAAACTATCATCCACATGTCTTTCACCTAGTCGGGTATTCTAACCAGCCATCTTCGGGTTACTGGCACAACCCTCTGACCGCTAGGCTACCTGCTGCATCCCTGATTCAAATAAACAGCTCATCCTGATCTTCAAATCAAATCACTATTTATTTCAAGTGTATTTCACATGGTCTCAACACACTGGGCTGGAGCAAAAAACTGCAAAAACTGTACCCAGTGCTGTGTAGCATAGCGCCTCCTGTCTGTGGTCGTGTGGCGGCGCGGAGGGGTTCCATACCTGCAGACGGAGCACTGCCTCTGTGGCTGCAGCGCAGTGAACATCACGATGACCGAGTAGTTCCGGGGCGGGGCCTTGACGAACCTCCGGAACTTATCGCCGTTCATCCGGATCACGGAACGCCTGGAGCTCCACTCCATCATCTGATCCACCTTCTCCACCAACATGTTCTGGAAAAACAGGGATGGAGAGAGGAGGACGAGAGAGGGGAGGAAGATGGAAAGGGAAAGGAGGGAAGAAGGGTGAGAGGGAAGGGAAAAGGAGGGAGGAAGGGTGAGAGGGAAGGGAAAAGGAGGGAGGAAGGGTGAGAGGGAAGGGAAAAGGAGGGAGGAAGGGTGAGAGGGAAGGGAAAAGGAGGGAGGAAGGGTGAACGGGAAGGGAAAAGGAGGGAGGAAGGGTGAGCGGGAAGGGAAAAGGAGGGAGGAAGGGTGAAAGGGAAGGGAAAAGGAGGGAAGAAGGGTGAGAGGGAAGGGAAAATGAGGGAGGAAGGGTGAGAGGGAAGGGAAAAGGAGGGAGGAAGGGTGAACGGGAAGGGAAAAGGAGGGAGGAAGGGTGAGAGGGAAGGGAAAAGGAGGGAGGAAGGGTGAGAGGGAAGGGAAAAGGAGGGAGGAAGGGTGAGAGGGAAGGGAAAAGGAGGGAGGAAGGTTGAACGGGAAGGGAAAAGGAGGGAGGAAGGGTGAGAGGGAAGGGAAAAGGAGGGAGGAAGGGTGAGAGGGAAGGGAAAAGGAGGGAGGAAGGGTGAACGGGAAGGGAAAACGAGGGAGGAAGGGTGAGAGGGAAGGGAAAAGGAGGGAGGAAGGGTGAGAGGGAAGGGAAAAGGAGGGAGGAAGGGTGAGAGGGAAGGGAAAAGGAGTGAGGAAGGGTGAACGGGAATGGAAAACGAGGGAGGAAGGGTGAGAGGGAAGGGAAAAGGAGGGAGGAAGGGTGAGAGGGAAGGGAAAACGAGGGAGGAAGGGTGAACAGGAAGGGAAAGGAAAACAGGAGAAACCATTATGACCAAGTATTAAACCAGGTGTCAACCAGGAAATAATTGGTGTTTTCTAGAATGAATGAGTCACACACACGAATCTCAAGGGGGCTATCAAACGTTGTGATGTGTGACAGCCATTGTGCTGTACAACTCTCCCCCGGAATCTACTTTGTTGTTGTTGAAAATCTACACGTTCAAGGGTATGCCTTCACAAAAGGGCATTGTGGTAGAAGTCGAAAACGTTGATAAACTATTTCGCGGCCTGGCTCTCATTTGAAGTTCTATTCATGTGCACTGAATACGAGCTCTGAACAGAAGCGCAGAACCTAACAACTTAGGCTAGTGTTAAGAGTCTAGAAACTCATAGTAAAAGTCGAAATAAAAACATAGAATAACTCGTGGCATCGCCCTCTCGCTCCAAGTCTCATTCACTCCACTCACAACGGACAGCAACTCAAGGACGAACCGTTCCAAATTCACACGGGGAGATTACAGTTGCTACTTTTTACACAGTTCTCTTCAGAGTTGTGTAGTGATAGACTTTCTGCTGTCGCCATGACAACAGCCAGCCAATGTCCTGCCCCACTAACTGGATAGTTACTGTATAATGTAGAGGGATTGTGTTTGAACTGTCCAACGTGACCAGAGGTCTTCCTGACAGGTATAATGGTAGGGTATCAGTGAAACATGGCAGCTCTCACTAACTGCTCAGCAGAAGTTTCAACCAGATTGATATCACTGGTGTCTAGACAAGAAGAAGTGCTCTTCAACCAGTCTCTGTAGACAGCCTAATACTTAACCTCCGGGTCTCTTAAGCATGTGTGTGTGTGTGTGTGTGTGTGTGTGTGTGTGTGTGTGTGTGTGTGTGTGTGTGTGTGTGTGTGTGTGTGTGTGTGTGTGTGTGTGTGTGTGTGTCTGAGTGTCTGTAAGTGTGTCTGGGTCACACGTCCATGTCACCGCCTGTCTGTAATGTCACCTTCAATTATAACATCAGTGTTGCAGAAAGAAATCTAGGACTCTCTCTTTCTCTCTTTCTCCTCCCTCTCCTCTTTTACTCTGTCTCTCCTCCTCTCTCTCTCCCCCATCCTTTACTCTGTATCTCCTCCTCTCTCTCTCCCCCATCCTTTTTTACTCTGTCTCTCCTCCTCTCTCTCCCCCATCCTTCTTTACTCTCTCTCCTCCTCTCTCTCCCCCATCCTTCTTTACTCTGTATCTCCTCCTTTCTCTCCCCCTACCCTTCTTTACTCTGTCTCTCCTCCTCTCTCTCTCTCTCCCCTCTCCTCTTTTACTCTCTCTCCTCCTCTCTCTCCCCCATCCTTCTTTACTCTGTCTCTCCTCCTCTCTCTCTCTCTCCCCCACCCTTCTTTACTCTCTCTCCTCCTCTCTCTCCTACCCTTCTTTACTCTGTCTCTCCTCCTCTCTCTCTCCCCCATCCTTCTTTACTCTGTCTCTCCTCCTCTCTCTCTCCCCCATCCTTCTTTACTCTGTCTCTCCTCCTCTCTCTCTCTCCCCCATCCGTATTTACTCTGTCTCTCCTCCTCTCTCTCCTACCCTTCTTTACTCTGTCTCTCCTCCTCTTTCTCTCTCCCCATCCTTCTTTACTCTGTCTCTCCTCCTCTCTCTCCCCCCCATCCTTCTTTACTCTGTATCTCCTCCTCCTCTCTCTCTCCCCCATCCTTCTTTACTCTGTATCTCCTCCTTTCTCTCTTCCCCATCCTTCTTTACTCTGGCTCTCCTCCTCTCTCTCTCCCCCACCCTTCTTTACTCTGTCTCTCCTCCTCTCTCTCTTCCCAATCCTTCTTTACTCTGTCTCTCCTCCTCTCTCTCTCCCCCACCCATCTTTACTCTGTCTCTCCTCCTCTCTCTCCTCCCTACCCTTCTTTAATGTCTCTCCTCCTCTCTCTCTCTCTCTATCTACTCTCCCCCCTCTCTCTCTTTCTCTACTCCCCCCCCCTCTCTCTCTCTACTCACCCCGCTCTCTCTCTCCTACCCTTCTTTACTCTCTCTCCTCCTCTCTCTCTCCCCCATCCTTCTTTACTCTGTCTCTCCTCTCTCTCTCTCTCCCCCATCCTTCTTTACTCTGTCTCTCCTCCTCTCTCTCTCTCCCCCATCCTTCTTTACTCTGTCTCTCCTCCTCTCTCTCTCTCTCCCCCATCCTTCTTTACTCTGTCTCTCCTCCTCTCTCTCTTCCCCATCCTTCTTTACTCTGTCTCTCCTCCTCTCTCTCTCTCCCCCAACCTTCTTTACTCTGTCTCTCCTCCTCTCTCTCTCTCTCCCCCACCCTTCTTTACTCTGTCTCTCCTCCTCTCTCTCTCTCCCCCACCCTTCTTTACTATGTCTCTCCTCCTCTCTCTCTCTCCCCCATCCTTATTTACTCTGTCTCTCCTCCTCTCTCTCTCCCCCATCCTTCTTTACTCTGTCTCTCCTCCTCTCTCTCTCCCCCACCCATCTTTACTCTGTCTCTCCTCCTCTCTCTCCTCCCTACCCTTCTTTAATGTCTCTCCTCCTCTCTCTCTCTCTCTCTCTCTCTACTCTCCCCCCCTCTCCCTCTCGCTCTACTCTCCCCCCTCTCTACTCACCCCGCTCTCTCCCCCATCCTTATTTACTCTCTCTCCTCCTCTCTCTCTCCCCCATCCTTCTTTACTCTGTCTCTCCTCCTCTCTCTCTCCCCCATCCTTCTTTACTCTGTATCTCCTCCTCTCTCTCTCCCCCATCCTTCTTTACTCTCTCTCCTCTCTCTCCCCCATCCTTCTTTACTGTCTCTCCTCCTCTCTCTCTCCCCCATCCTTCTTTCCTCTGTCTCTCCTCCTCTCTCTCTCTCCCCCATCCTTTTTTACTCTGTATCTCCTCCTCTCTCTCTCTCCCCCATCCTTAATTACTCTGTATCTCCTCCTTTCTCTCTCCCCCATCCTTATTTACTCTGGCTCTCCTCCTCTCTCTCTTCCCCATCCTTCTTTACTCTGTCTCTCCTCCTCTCTCTCTCCCCCATCCTTCTTTACTCTCTCCTCCTCTCTCTCTCCCCCATCCTTCTTTACTCTGTCTCTCCTCCTCTCTCTCTCCCCCATCCTTATGTACTCTGTATCTCCTCCTCTCTCTCTCCCCCATCCTTATTTACTCTGTATCTCCTCCTCTCTCTCTCTCCCCCATCCTTAATTACTCTGTATCTCCTCCTTTCTCTCTCCCCCATCCTTCTTTACTCTGGCTCTCCTCCTCTCTCTCTTCCCCATCTTTCTTTACTCTGTCTCTCCTCCTCTCTCTCTCCCCCATCCTTCTTTACTCTCTCCTCCTCTCTCTCTCCCCCATCCTTCTTTACTCTGTCTCTCCTCCTCTCTCTCTCCCCCATCCTTATGTACTCTGTATCTCCTCCTCTCTCTCTCCCCCATCCTTCTTTACTCTGTCTCTCCTCCTCTCTCTCTCTCCCCCATCCTTTTTTACTCTGTCTCTCCTCCTCTCTCTCTTCCCCATCCTTCTTTACTCTGTCTCTCCTCCTCTCTCTCTCTCCCCCATCCTTCTTTACTCTGTCTCTCCTCCTCTCTCTCTCTCCCCCAACCTTATTTACTCTGTCTCTCCTCCTCTCTCTCTCCCCCATCCTTCTTTACTCTGTGTATCCTCCTTTCTCTCTCCCCATCCTTCTTTACTCTGTATCTCCTCCTCTCTCTCTCCCCCATCCTTCTTTACTCTGTCTCTCCTCCTCTCTCTCTCTTCCCCATCCTTCTTTACTCTGTCTCTCCTCTCTCTCTCCCCCATCCTTCTTTACTCTGTCTCTCCTCCTCTCTCTCTCCCCCATCCTTATGTACTCTGTATCTCCTCCTCTCTCTCTCCCCCATCCTTATTTACTCTGTATCTCCTCCTCTCTCTCTCTCCCCCATCCTTAATTACTCTGTATCTCCTCCTTTCTCTCTCCCCCATCCTTCTTTACTCTGGCTCTCCTCCTCTCTCTCTTCCCCATCTTTCTTTACTCTGTCTCTCCTCCTCTCTCTCTCCCCCATCCTTCTTTACTCTCTCCTCCTCTCTCTCTCCCCCATCCTTCTTTACTCTGTCTCTCCTCCTCTCTCTCTCCCCCATCCTTATGTACTCTGTATCTCCTCCTCTCTCTCTCCCCCATCCTTCTTTACTCTGTCTCTCCTCCTCTCTCTCTCTCCCCCATCCTTTTTTACTCTGTCTCTCCTCCTCTCTCTCTTCCCCATCCTTCTTTACTCTGTCTCTCCTCCTCTCTCTCTCTCCCCCATCCTTCTTTACTCTGTCTCTCCTCCTCTCTCTCTCTCCCCCAACCTTATTTACTCTGTCTCTCCTCCTCTCTCTCTCCCCCATCCTTCTTTACTCTGTGTATCCTCCTTTCTCTCTCCCCATCCTTCTTTACTCTGTATCTCCTCCTCTCTCTCTCCCCCATCCTTCTTTACTCTGTCTCTCCTCCTCTCTCTCTCTTCCCCATCCTTCTTTACTCTGTCTCTCCTCCTCTCTCTCCCCCATCCTTCTTTAATCTGTCTCTCCTCCTCTCTCTCCCCCATCCTTCTTTACTCTGTCTCTCCTCCTCTCTCTCCCCCATCCTTCTTTACTATGTCTCTCCTCCTCTCTCTCTCCCCCATCCTTCTTTACTCTGTGTATCCTCCTTTCTCTCTCCCCATCCTTCTTTACTCTGTATCTCCTCCTCTCTCTCTCCCCCATCCTTCTTTACTCTGTCTCTCCTCCTCTCTCTCTCTTCCCCATCCTTCTTTACTCTGTCTCTCCTCCTCTCTCTCCCCCATCCTTCTTTAATCTGTCTCTCCTCCTCTCTCTCCCCCATCCTTCTTTACTCTGTCTCTCCTCCTCTCTCTCCCCCATCCTTCTTTACTATGTCTCTCCTCCTCTCTCTCTCCCCCATCCTTCTTTACTCGGTCTCTCCTCCTCTCTCTCTCCCCCATCCTTCTTTACTATGTCTCTCCTCCTCTCTCTCTCCCCCATCCTTCTTTACTCGGTCTCTCCTCCTCTCTCTCTCTCCCCCATCCTTCTTTACTCTGTCTCTCCTCCTCTCTCTCTCCCCCATCCTTCTTTACTATGTCTCTCCTCCTCTCTCTCTCCCCCATCCTTCTTTACTCGGTCTCTCCTCCTCTCTCTCTCCCCCATCCTTCTTTACTCTGTCTCTCCTCCTTTCTCTCTCCCCCATCCTTCTTTACTCTGTCTCTCCTCCTCTCTCTCTCCCCCATCCTTCTTTACTCTGTCTCTCCTCCTCTCTCTCTCACCAATCCTTCTTTACTCTGTCTCTCCTCCTCTCTCTCCCCCATCCTTCTTTACTCTGTCTCTCCTCCTCTCTCTCTCCCCCATCCTTCTTTACTCGGTCTCTCCTCCTCTCTCTCTCCCCCATCCTTCTTTACTCGGTCTCTCCTCCTTTCTCTCTCCCCCATCCTTCTTTACTCTGTCTCTCCTCCTCTCTCTCTCCCCCATCCTTCTTTACTCTGTCTCTCCTCCTCTCTCTCTCCCCTATCCTTCTTTACTCGGGCTGTCATCAACTTTTCTGTATTTATTTCCTGATTTATACGGTTTCTAGTAATCCTCATCAAATGGACACGTCAAGAGAGGGAGGGATCAGAGGGCGAGCGGCAAAGTCGCTGAATAATTGAACGGTTGGATTTTGTAGGAGTCCAAAGTTGACAAAAAGGACTGAGACTGACTGTCTTAGTGAGTGTGAGGCTAAATTAAATATATTTTACTGGGAGGGTGAAAGGTTTCTGACAGGCTAGGATGTTTGATACAGTAGGGGGCAAAGACACTACCCTGCATAGAGACACAACATGCCATTATTGTGCATGGATGGATGCATGTCTCAGTGTGTGAGAGAGGACGCTTGGCAGTCTTCCCTTGCGGAGCAGAGCGGCAGGTTCCCTCCACTGCCTCCCCCCATAGGAGGCCCTGTCAGGCCTGCTGCCAATCACACACAGCGCTAATGATGCACCGGTCAACACACACACGCACGCACGCGCACACACACACACACACACACACACACACACACACACACACACACACACACACGAGATGAGCGATGGAAGGAGGGATGGAGATATAGAAGATTATTACAAAGGCACTGGAGAGGAAAGATGGAGGGAGAGAGAATAGGGGAGAGAGAGAGAGAGAGAGAGAGAGAGGATGGCAGAAGATGAGAACCAGAGGGATCAAATGAAAGACAGAAAGAGAGAGAGAGAAACTAAATAAGAGAGGGGTGGATAGAGTGGGCGAGAGAGAGCAAAAGATAAAATGAGGTGGGAGAAGTAGTGAGAGAGAGAGAATAAACAAAGAAAGATGGAGGAGGAGGAAACGCTGCACAAACAACAAAGAAGACCAGCCAATGTCAGCATTCTCTATTAAATTGACTCAAGTCTAGTTCTAACCATGCAGCCATTAAATAAAACTCTGTTTTGGCCACAAGGGGCAGTATCTTCCACCAAAACCATCACAATGTGATACCTCTCTCTCTTCCCCTGTCTGACAGGCACTGACTAAACAACCTTCATTCACCCCCACAGCAATGTCTCTGCAGTGTCTCAGTTCAAACACACTCACACTCACACACACACTCACACACACTCACACACAGTCACACACACACTCTCCTTCACCAGGTGGCTAACTAAAGTGACGTGTCGGAAGACTGTTGACAGCTTGATCCCTGGTGAGCGCCCGCTTCACGGAGACGAAGCACATCGCCACTTCCGTCGGAAGTGTCGCCTCCCTCACACACTCACAGAAGTCCGTGCGGGGATACACACACATTGTGTACTCATGGGATAGCTCTATGACTGGGAATCAGTGGGTAGTGTATCCTGGCAGCACTCACTGCCAAGGTACCTCGTAGGTACAGCAAGCATCTGGTATCTCACTGGCATTTAGTCATTTTCAATATTTTAACAGACGTGTAAATATGTCGCCGAAAAATAACAAATCCCAGAATTAGAAAGGAATGTGGTATTTTTCCACAGACTATCACACATCCCATCAGATGAAGATCTCACCGCCCAGAAATCAGCCCTTCTAATCAACATGGTCAACATAACCGATCCTACATCTAATGAACATGGTCAACATAACCGACCTACATCTAATGAACATGGTCAACATAACCGACCTACATCTAATGAACATGGTCAACATAACTGACCTACATCTAATGAACATGGTCAACATAACCGACCTACATCTAATAAACATGGTCAACATAACCGACCTACATCTAATAAACATGGTCAACATAACCAACCTACATCTAATAAACATGGTCAACATAACCGACCCTACATCTAATGAACATGGTCAACATAACCGACCGACATCTAATAAACATGGTCAACATAACCAACCTACATCTAATCAACATGGTCAACATAACCGACCCTACATCTAATGAACATGGTCAACATAACCGACCTACATCTAATAAACATGGTCAACATAACCAACCTACATCTAATCAACATGGTCAACATAACCGATCCTACATCTAATGAACATGGTCAACATAACCGACCTACATCTAATGAACATGGTCAACATAACCGACCTACATCTAATAAACATGGTCAACATAACCAACCTGCATCTAATCAACATGGTCAACATAACCGACCTACACCTCCAGATTAACATCGTCTAAACACTCTACATTGTCTCTTCATTATAAACAACATTAACCATTACTGCTAACAACATATCCTCTCTTCCATCTGGTTTGGCAACATAGGGCAGTTAGTGAATCATGGACCAGTGTGTGTTTAACAGCATATGTTCTGTTCTGCTCCAGTGGCCTGTGTATTTATGTGTGTGTATGTGTATGTGTCGTGTCGTGTCTCTGTGTGTGTGTGTGTGTGTGTGTGCGTGTGTGTGTGTGCGTGTGTGTGCATGCACGTGTATGTGTGTGTATATATTCCTGTAAGTGTGTATGTATATATTCCTGTAAGTGTGTATGTATATATTTCTGTAAGTGTGTATATTCCTGTAAGTGTGTATGTGTATATTTCTGTAAGTGTGTATATATTCCTGTAAGTGTGTATGTATATATTTCTGTAAGTGTGTATGTATATATTTCTGTAAGTGTGTATGTGTATATTTCTGTATGTTTGTATGTGTATATTTCTGTATGTTTGTATGTGTATATTTCTGTATGTTTGTATGTATATATTCCTGTAAGTGTGTATGTATATATTTCTGTAAGTGTGTATGTGTATATTTCTGTAAGTGTGTATATATTCCTGTAAGTGTGTGTGTATATATTTCTGTAAGTGTGTATGTATATATTTCTGTAAGTGTGTATGTGTATATTTCTGTATGTTTGTATGTGTATATTTCTGTATGTTTGTATGTGTATATTTCTGTATGTTTGTATGTATATATTCCTGTAAGTGTGTATGTATATATTTCTGTAAGTGTGTATGTATATATTTCTGTAAGTGTGTATGTATATATTTCTGTAAGTGTGTATATATTCCTGTAAGTGTGTATGTATATATTTCTGTAAGTGTGTATATATTCCTGTAAGTGTGTATGTATATATTTCTGTAAGTGTGTATGTATATATTTCTGTAAGTGTGTATATATATTCCTGTAAGTGTGTATGTATATATTTCTGTAAGTGTGTATGTATATATTTCTGTAAGTGTGTATGTATATATTTCTGTAAGTGTGTATGTATATATTTCTGTAAGTGTGTATATATTCCTGTAAGTGTGTATGTATATATTTCTGTAAGTGTGTATATATTCCTGTAAGTGTGTATGTATATATTTCTGTAAGTGTGTATGTATATATTTCTGTAAGTGTGTATGTATATATTTCTGTAAGTGTGTATGTATATATTTCTGTAAGTGTGTATGTATATATTTCTGTAAGTGTGTATATATTCCTGTAAGTGTGTATGTGTATATATCTGTAAGTGTGTATGTATATATTTCTGTAAGTGTGTATGTGTATATTCCTGTAAGTGTGTATGTATATATTTCTGTAAGTGTGTATATATTCCTGTAAGTGTGTATGTATATATTCCTGTAAGTGTGTATGTGTATATTTCTGTAAGTGTGTATGTATATATTTCTGTAAGTGTGAATATATTCCTGTAAGTGTGTATGTACATATTTCTGTAAGTGTGTATATATTCCTGTAAGTGTGTATGTATATATTTCTGTAAGTGTGTATATATTCCTGTAAGTGTGTATGTGTATATATCTGTAAGTGTGTATGTATATATTTCTGTAAGTGTGTATGTGTATATTCCTGTAAGTGTGTATGCATATATTTCTGTAAGTGTGTATATATTCCTGTAAGTGTGTATGTATATATTCCTGTAAGTGTGTATATATTCCTGTAAGTGTGTATGTATATATTTCTGTAAGTGTGTATATATTCCTGTAAGTGTGTATGTATATATTTCTGTAAGTGTGTATATATTCCTGTAAGTGTGTATGTGTATATTTCTGTAAGTGTGTATATATTCCTGTAAGTGTGTATGTGTATATTTCTGTAAGTGTGTATGTGTATATTTCTGTAAGTGTGTATGTATATATTCCTGTAAGTGTGTATGTGTATATTTCTGTAAGTGTGTATGTGTATATTTCTGTATGTTTGTATGTATATATTTCTGTAAGTGTGTATGTGTATATTTCTGTATGTTTGTATGTGTATATTTCTGTAAGTGTGTATGTGTATATTTCTGTAAGTGTGTATGTATATATTTCTGTAAGTGTGTATGTGTATATTTCTGTAAGTGTGTATGTGTATATTTCTGTAAGTGTGTATATATTCCTGTAAGTGTGTATGTATATATTTCTGTAAGTGTGTATGTATATATTCCTGTAAGTGTGTATGTATATATTTCTGTAAGTGTGTATATATTCCTGTAAGTGTGTATGTATATATTCCTGTAAGTGTGTATGTATATATTTCTGTAAGTGTGTATATATTTCTGTAAGTGTGTATGTATATATTCCTGTAAGTGTGTATGTATATATTTCTGTAAGTGTGTATATATTCCTGTAAGTGTGTATGTGTATATTTCTGTAAGTGTGTATGTATATATTTCTGTAAGTGTGTATGTGTATATTTCTGTAAGTGTGTATGTATATATTTCTGTAAGTGTGTATATATTCCTGTAAGTGTGTATGTATATATTTCTGTAAGTGTGTATGTATATATTTCTGTAAGTGTGTATGTGTATATTTCTGTAAGTGTGTATGTGTATATTTCTGTAAGTGTGTATATATTCCTGTAAGTGTGTATGTGTATATATCTGTAAGTGTGTATGTGTATATTTCTGTAAGTGTGTATATATTCCTGTAAGTGTGTATATATTCCTGTAAGTGTGTATGTATATATTTCTGTAAGTGTGTATATATTCCTGTAAGTGTGTATGTATATATTCCTGTAAGTGTGTATGTGTATATTTCTGTAAGTGTGTATGTATATATTTCTGTAAGTGTGTATGTGTATATTTCTGTAAGTGTGTATGTGTATATTTCTGTAAGTGTGTATATATTCCTGTAAGTGTGTATGTATATATTTCTGTAAGTGTGTATGTATATATTTCTGTAAGTGTGTATATATTCCTGTAAGTGTGTATGTATATATTTCTGTAAGTGTGTATGTGTATATTTCTGTAAGTGTGTATGTATATATTTCTGTAAGTGTGTATATATTTCTGTAAGTGTGTGTGTATA